>NW_017670911.1:169035-203228 GCF_001879085.1 Nicotiana attenuata | reverse complement strand
TCCGATCTAGATTTTTTGATACATTTTTTCTATATTTATTTTCTTTTATCTTATTTTTTATGTTTTTTTTTTGTTACACAAAATTAATTTATTTCATAATAAAAGGATGAGTTTTTAATAGAAATTGTCTACATAAGAATTTTATTTATATTTTTAGTCTTTGGTTGAAATTATGTCATATTTGTCTTTTGGCTTTATCTTATCAACCTAAACAAGCGCTCAACTAACCACTTAAATTAAAAAATTGAGGATGTGTAATTTATATATAATTCATATATAACATGTGTATAATCGTGTGTAATCGGTATATCATCTATGTATATTAAAAAAAAAGTAAACAATAAATCTGGCCGAATATTTATGTATTAATCCATAAGATTTCGATTTCTTGATTTTATCCATGATAAGACTTTATTATAATTATTTTAAAAACTCTCTACTAAAATTTAAAAATATCTTATCTTTTATTAAAAATGACATTATAATTTAAAAACTAATCCCATTTCGAAATAATTTGTTTACATTTTAAAAATAACTATTTCACATCATACCAATTTTTTTTTAAATATACTTTTTGTTACACTTGAAAATCTCAACTATCTCAAATTATCTCCTAAAGTCACTTTTCTTTCGTTTGTAACAGCAAAATCACTGAACTATGCCTATTCCACTCAGAAGGTCACTCTACTAGATTTTTCAAAATTTGGATTGCCAAATACCTATTTTACCCTCTAATTATAAATATTTATCTTCTTTTATTTTTTTTTAACTTTTTAATATTATGAATTTTTCTTTTTAATTTATATTATGGACTTACCTATAGAGTAAATAAATATTATTCATAAATTAAAAAAATAAAAAGTATTTAAGCATCTATAATGCTGGAATAACAAAATAATGAGAATAGTAAAAAAATAAATTAGAATAATTTGTTCATAATAATAATTTTAGTATTAACAACAAAAATTCAAAAAAATATTTACGCGATTCAGAATGAAAGAAAATAAAGATTGTAAAATATATATTCCATGCACGTAATATAAATATAACTATTTAAATAAAAGTATTTTTTATAATATACATTATATATTCTTGAAATTATGCTCAATTATATTATATATATTCCATAAACAACTTAACATAACATATTTTACCCTATACAGATAGTCCCCCTGCTTTCCAGTGACATAACTTTGAGTCGTCGGAAAGTTGGTAGAAACATAATAATATAATTGAGCATAATTTTCAAAAATATATAATGTATATTATAAAAATACCTTTATTTAAATAATTATTTTTATATTACGTGCATGGAATATATATTTTACAACTTTTATTTTCTTTCATTCTGAATTGTGTAAATAAATTTTTGAATTTTTCTTGTTAATACTACAATTGTTATTACTAAAAAATTATTCTAAGTAATTTTTTTTACTATGCTCATTATTTTGTTATTCCAGCATTATATATGCTTAAATACTTTTTATTTTTTTAATTTATAAAATAATATTTATTTATTCTATAGGTAAGTCCATAATATAAATTAAAAAGGAAAATCATAATATTAAAAATTTTAAAAAAAATAAAAAGAAGATAAATGTTTATAATTTAGAGGGTAAAATAGGTTTTTTGCAATTCAAAATTTGAAAAATCTAGTTGAGTGACCTTCTGAGTGCAATAGGCATAGTTTAGTGACTTTGTTGTTACAAACGAAAGTAAAGTGACTTTAGAAGATAATTTGGGATAGTTGAGTGACCATTTGGGTAATGAACTCTAGAAACTATCAATTAGAAACCAATATCCCTCTTTTTGAATTCGAGAAAAAAATATTTCACATAAATGATTCAAAACTAATATTCCTCAATGAAAAAATAATATACCCTTGCAATGTTGGTTTGACTGCAGCTAAATGAAGAGGTTTCGGCTTATACCCTTCAATTCCTAGAAGGTGTTAAATAGAAATTAATGACAGCAATTATATAGCGAAAGTTTTGTTATTTGTTTTATATCCATTTATATAAATTGACTCTTCAAACAAACATTTTTCAAAAAGGAAAAAAATAACTTGTGTTGAATATTGACTGATTTTTGTAATGTTTCTTTCTTCAGCATGTAGGTTTACTTCATTGTATATGTAAGTAAATTTTTATCAACTTTTAAACTTTTTTTTGTTATCTGGATAAACATAGATGTGTACCCTATATATTACATTTATTTTAAAAGAAATTCGCTTTACTCAAATCTAGCTATAGTGTTTTAAAGAACTATAATTATAGGATTTTAAATGTGAAAGAGTTTATAGTTATTTGGAGTTTTTTTTTTTTTTGCTAGAGGTGAAGTAGTATTTACATAATTTGAATTAAGATAACAAAAGTTCCTAATATAANATATATATATATATATTTGACTAACATAGTCAAATATAGAATAAAATTACCGTATACTATTGAGATTTTTTAGTTTGTCACTTGGCTTAACCACAAAGTCAATTATATATAGTAACTTTATAACTTTAATAGATATAGATGTTTAGTGAATAATCAAAAGCAGACATTCCTTATTACACTTGGAGAAGCCAAAGCTTCCCATCCCACAGGTTACTCAGAAGAAAACAAAAACGGAAAAGGCCTTAAATGAATGCGTTTCATCAGTAAATGATACACGGAAGTATTCTAGCACTGTTCTTTGTTGCTTACCGATAGTTGTTGGATTACGTGGTCGTTTATGTCTTTAGTTGCTCACTCACGTTGGATCATATCCCAATTAGGCCTAGCAAATGATGATTGATGATGGAGCTGGGTTATAGCTTAAAGATTGTCTGGATTCAAAGACTGATCGCTGGTCCTCCGGGGACATCGGAAAAGAAAAAAAGGACTGATCGCTGGTGTAAGTTAAGGGAGTTGCTTGTTTCTTTAGGTTATTAAAATATTAGCTGACATCTAAAGCACAACAGCACCCGTGGCCTAATGGATAAGGCGTCTGACTTCTAATCAGGCGATTGTGGGTTCGAGTCCCACCGGGTGTGCTTTTTTGCTTCTTTTTGTATCTAGGCTAGCACGAATTCATTGGTGGCTGAAGTTTTTTCCGGTCAATTTTTATTGTTTACAGCTAGTTTACTTACCCGCAAGTGATAGATTGAAACATTACCATCTGAGATGACCGTCAGCGCGTGCGTCATGTCAGCACACTTGTTTACCCTCAAAACCAAATAACAATTGAATTTATATGTGGTCTTAAGGATATACGGATTAATTCAATACAAATGGTTAATGACGTTAGATTAAGCAAATGAAAGACATAATAAATAGCCAAACAAGTGGTAAGAGTGATCCCGGGCTCGATTAATTGCTCAATGAAGAACATGCTTTCGTTCCCGAGCTTACCCTTATGAAGTACTGATGAACAAAAATAAGAACTTTGAATAACAGAGAGAATAGAGATAAATTGCCTTGGTATGCGTATTACAATATGTCTGATGAATAGTTAGTTTCCCCCTTTATATAGTAGGGGAGTTTTACCCTAAACAATTCTAAGAAAGGCAAAAATCTTCTATCTCACTAACTAATTTTCTGCCGATACGGGCCGAGATTCATGCCGTGATACCCGGTTGGACACGGGTATCACGACCCTTCTTTAGTTGTGTGCAACCGTTTGATGATGTTTCCTGAAGTTTTGAGACTTGAACCGGACACAGATGACGTGGTCCCGATGCCTCCAAAGGCAGGTGCTTTGCTCGAACCCGATACGAGGGGTCCCTCGCCCGGATACCGATTCCTTATAGTCACGTCCCTGCTTCATTTGCCTTACCGGGAAATCGGGGTATCAGCGGGCTCGATTTTACCCGTATACTGATAGTCCCCTCGTTTCTTAGAGAGTAGGTTTACCGAAACGACGAGGAACGATAGATGCCTTTCGATTCCTTCTTCAATACGCCGTAACAGAAACGACAAAGAAGTCGAAACATCCCGTCAGTCGTATCGTTCTAACTTCGAACACGTGTCAGTCATCGGCAGGTCACCTCTGAATGCGAAGCAACACGAAATCTCTATAAAAGCTTCCATCCTCCGTTGATTTTTCACCTTTTGACCAAGCTTCTACATTCGAGTTTTCAAGCTGTTATTACCCTTCTTCAAACTTCCATATTTTTACCCCTATTCTTCAAGATTTCCCAATAATTTCTAGGTTTTTGCCCTGATTTTCTTTAAATCTTTACACCTTGTTCTTCATCTTCAAAACCCGTTTTTCCAAAACTTTAAATTCTTTCCCCAAATTTTCAAACACTCCCCCGAATGACAATGGCCAAAACATCGAAAATCGTCCCCCAACAAGTTGCCTCTTCGTCTTCTCAACCGGCCGCTGGTACTGAAGCGGTTACCCTTGAAATGGTTGCTAATGAGCCGGCCGTCGAGCCTTCCTCGACAGCGTTCATTCCCGGGGGCTGCTCAATTACAGATAACTCTAAAGTCGAGAAGCCTTCACGTAAACAAGATCGGGGGTGAAGGAGTCTCGAGGTACATATGCTCTGTGACCAAAGACGTTTTGCCCATAGTTCGAAAGGACTGCAATTGGGAGGATAAGGACGTAGTAGTCCCCGGGCCCGAGGATGCCATCACCACTCACGTGGAGGGGTACTTAAGTATTTACACTTATCCCTTCACATTGGGCCCGCTGACCTGGTTGTTCTAAATTTTTGCAAGAAGTACGAGGTGCGCCTCGGGCAAATCCATCCATCTTTGTCGATGATCGTGACCCTCCTCCGCTATTTCGTGAACAAGACCGAGTCTTGTCAGTTCACAATCGACCATTTGCTCGATCATACAATCCCTGAATGTACCGAAGGGGACTGATCAAGCTTACTCGCCGGGCCAGCAAGGCCCCTTTCTCGAGAATTGATAATGACCGAGACCAGGGCTGGCAAGGACTCTTCGTCCGAGTGAGGACCGGGGATTTGATCCCCCTAGAATACATGCCATTCCCCAAGAAGTGGAATGTGTCTCGTAAGTGCAATCTCTCTTTAAATGCCAAAATTCTTTTTCTTCAATTTCTCTCTTCTCATTTATGCTTGTGATTGCGCAGCTGTCGCCCGAGTTCCAAATGCGGTTCCCCGGCTAAAGGAGTGGATCGAGGGCATTTCTACTCATATATCGTACTTTGATCGCACATGGCACAGACTCTCGAAAGGCCGATGAGAGGCCCGTTCTCATGGTAAGGTCTTTCCCTGAATAGGTAACATTAGGCTTTCTAATTTTCATCATACTCATTCTAATTCCCTCTCTTTTCTTTTTGCAGGTTTGTCTAAGACCATTGAACTTAGGCCTTTAGAAGGAGACGAGGACGCATCCTTGTCTGTTGATCCTTCAGATTCGGGGCTGCAGTGGGGAAGAAGAAGAAGAAGAAGGAAAGGAAGGCTTCGGGCTCCCCGAGTTCCGCAGCAAAGACAAAAAAGAGACTGGCTTGTAAGCCAAAGGGAAGCTCTGGTTCACGAGCATCGGAGTCGGATTCGCTTCTTCGGCTTAGGGATGAGCCCGAAGAAGATGATGTTTATGTGGCCCATGGGCCGATCTCTCCCGAGGAGCAGGCAACAACTGAGGGGGAGATTCTGGAGGTTGATCTCCCTCAGGCTTGGGATATCGATGTAGAGACGGGCGTTGAGACCCCCCGGGACGCCGGTTCCGCTCCGAAGGATGCGCCCGGTATAATAGAGTGTCACGACCCAAACTGGAGGGCCATGACTGGCACCCGGGCCATACTTGCCGAGCACCAACGTACATTTTATCTAGGAAAGTACAAAAGGTGGAAGGGGGTGAATTGTTCATTTTTATATTTTAATCGCTACAAGTTGACTAGTTTTCTAATTAGTCGACTAGATGTAATAACGTGATAACAGTAAGAGCAGAATTTAAGATGCAGAAATAAAGTGCCGGAATTAAAGACACCAAAATTTTTATACTAGTTCGGATTCAATGTGAATCCTAGTCCAGTCCCCTTGGGTTGCAAGGGAGTTCTCTTTCAGTGAATGAGTTTCTCGAGTACACAGTGAGTGGTGTGGTTTACACCAATGGCTCAGTTCCTATATCACTCATTTCTCTTTGATACAATGCCTCACCATTATTGTTCTCTCTTTCTTCTCTAACTTGTTACCCAACAGATCTAGTAGAGCTACAATATTTGTTTGCAGTAGAACAATGTGAGGGTATTTGGTTCGATCAAAGTATGTTTTTCTAAGCCTTAAGGATGTGTATAAATACTTTGTAGGAGGCCGTTTGCTGAAGAGATTGGACAACCCAAGGGATTTGATCCTTGGAAAGAGATTGATTCTTTCCAAGAATAAGGTTATTTGTCGTTGCTCTTCCTTGATGAGAGGGCATTGATAGCTTTCCTTCTACATATCTTGATGAGCGGGTTTACTCCTTGATTGTTGGCCCTTCCGAAAATAGTAGCTTGCCGTTGCTCTTCCTTGACGAGAGGTCATTGATAGCTTTCCTTCGACAGGCTTTGATAATGCGGGTTTTACTCCTTGATTACTGATCCTTCCGAAAATAGCAGCTTGATTGATCATCTTGCAAGATCTTCGATGCTTCTTTTCCATTTCAATCTATCTCTGATTGATTCCCATTCCGAATCTCTAGTTGGTTAATTCATTCCTTCCTTTTGATTTCTTCAATCTTGGATGCTTTCCTTGAGTTCCTATACCAAAAACAATTATATTATTTTTCATCATTAAAACTAAAACCTAACAATCTAACCTTTCTTATTATCTATAAGGGCAGACGAGATCAACATAAATGGTAGACATGAACCATGAACAACCAACGATGATAAATAATGGCATGAACATACATAACATGGGATGGCAAGACTATCATGAAACAATATATATAAGGTACGAGCTAACAAGCTATCATGAGAGACTATACAACAAAAATCAGCCAACAAGGCAATCCAAACTATACATGAGTCGACATCTGTCTATGAGCCTCTAAAGGTACATAAGTGCTGCGACATTTCCGGAACAGGGCCCCGACATACCTATAATGTCTATAACAAAAATGCATACCAAGACCACGACAAGTCCAGATAAGGGGTCTCGCCAATAACCGTTGAACTGGGCAGCCTATTGTGGTGGGGGAGCTTCGCCTACCTATCTATCAGGACCTACAGCATGACATGCAACATCCACAAATATAGGGGATGTCAGTACGAATAAAGTACTGAGTATGTAAGGCATGAAAGCATAAGTAAGAACAATATTGTAAACATGGATAGAGAATATACAACATGTAATATTTGAGTGCCTGTGAGGGAGAATGAAATGAAATGCATGATACCTATATGTATATACATATACTTTTAAAAACATACGCCTCTGTGGGCATCATCATCATTATATCGTACATGGCCGTAATAGGCCCGGTAAGAACATACCCGACCATCATAAGGCTCGGTAGAATCGTACCCGGCCATGTAGAGCTCGGTAAAACCCAATTGATCAATGGTTGCTCAATAGGTGCCGTACCCGGCCGACTATAGCGCGGCTCGATAGAGTAAAATAGGTACATATATAAATGCATGCTGGACTTATCGGAATCACATTCTTAACCCTTTGGAGTGACGTAAGGTTGGTAACCTCCGTACACGTTATTAGGACTTACTCTTCGTCATGGATATTATAAGAATCAGGAAGTACCAACAACATTGACAACATAAGAATAAGAGAAGCAACATTAACATCAATCGTTCAATAAGAAGGGGAACAATGTAAGTAATACTAGCTTCTATGAGTGGAGTATCTTTGGAAGCTCGTTCATTACATTATGTACAATCGCAGTCGTGCAAAAGAAGGAAAGGGATAGCCTCACATACCTTGTATATACTGCCCAACCTCAAGCTATGAAAATGTCACGACTCCTTAGTCTACAATAAGAGGAAGAATACTATCATAATCGTTAAAGCGTCGTAATAATTATATATTGACCGCAACCTATTTTAAGATGAAATGGACAACACCTTCCCTATTTATATGACTTCCCAGAAGTTAAAACAATCACAAAACATCCAAAACAACATCAATAGTAATCATATTAAGCTTCCCAAAACAGCCCACCAGCCAACAACATTACTAACAAGCCTTTCGATAGATAACTCACAAGTTCTAGCTTCAACGACTTAGCCGCAACTTGGATTATCTTAAATACATGTATAGTAAGAGGTTACATACCTTTAAACAGATAGAAAAAACTCCAATTTGACCTTACTTCACCACGAAATATCCTTCTAATGCTGCCACAAGAACAAGGAAGCAAAACTAGCAATCAATTAGGGGGTTTTCGGCACTAGAATCACTTTGGAAGACTTGTAGGGTTGATATTAAAAACTTGAGGGAGTATTTTACAAAATATAAAACACTTAAAACAACCTCCCACATGAACTGGAACCGAACAAAAATCAGTAACAACAAGAAGAACAAGGAACTTACTAGCGCCACGAGATTCCCGACACTTTATTTGTGTTGTTTGTCCTTTGTTTGAGTCTTAAATAATGAGAGAACCTTGAGAGAGTGGTGTTTTTAGGTGTCCAGGGTCTGAAGAGAATAATGAGTTAAAATGGAGTTAAGGGGTCTGATATATATCAATATATCTCAACCGCCTATGTGGGCCCCATAGAGAGCTGCTTGGCGCAGTCTCACGAAAATGCGAATATCTCTGGATGAATATAAGATATTTACTTATTATATACTTTTAATATCCTACTTTAAGTAATATACTTAAATTATGTTTCGAATTTTGCCTCTTTCTAACTATTTTTGCAAGAAAAAAAGAAGAAAAAAGAGATTATAAATAACAGAAGGAAAAAACAGAATGCTCGGTGAAAGTCTGCTATGGCATGCACAAGAATTGAAATGACAAATTGAAATCTATAATTGAAGTTTAGACGTATCCAAGCTCCTAACTTGGACAAATCCAAGCTCCTATCTTGGACGTGTCTAAGCTCATTCCTCGGACACATCCAAGCTCATTCCTTCAGACGTGTCCAAGCTCTTAGTCTTGGATACGTCTAATCATTTTATGCCTACAAGACTTTTCTATAAATAGAATGCAAATTTGGCATCGAAAGAGGAAGGAAGAGAACTACTTTTCTATAAACTTTAGTCTTAACTTCTTTCTTTAATTATTTTATTTTCTTCTTGTTAGTTTTTGGATTTTCTAAGAGTATTGATAATATTCTAGAGTTCCTTTTTGTTGTGAGATTTAAATACCCCATAATGGAGTAATCTCGTTTGTTGGGATACTTGATGAAGCTTGATAAATATTTTTATAATATTATTTCAGTTTTAATACATCCTTGGCTTGAAATTTTCTTTTCATAATTCATACTATGCTGAAACAATGGTTTCTAATTAATCATTATTATCACTTCTATATATTTTTTTAAGTTATTCTTATATTAATTTTATAATTCTCACGGAGCAAAATTAATATATAATAACCGATGGATAAAATAGTAGAGTGAGAATAATTTTTTGTAAAACTCTTATTTCAAATCTATAATCTTGTCAGTTTTAATTCTCACGGAGGAATTGTTGTAGGCAAGATTACTGATTTTTAGTAAAAATATTTTCACGAAGTTTTTACTACCTTTTAGCACAATTCAAACAAGAAAATATTTCGGTTTGATCGTCACTAGTTTTAACTCAATTAATTACATAACCTCACGGAGTGCTATTAATTGACTTTTTCTTAGTGAGAAAATATAATTGCATTAGCAATAAGCAATTATTCTTCAGAGAAATACATGTAGAAATTGAGATTTTATTGTAATAATATTATCAAGTGAATTCAACGATTCTCAACTCTTTTTAAATTATAAATCTTTCGGAAATTGTTTGTTTTGCTTTAAGTAATTAAAAAGTTTTAAAACCTCACTCACCTTTCATCAATTTGGTTCTCTCAAATAGTAGTAAAAATATTAAAAGTCTATAGCATAGATTAACCAATCTCTGTGGGACAATATCATAAACTATACTAGAATTTGATTGAGTACGAGCAGAAAAATCTTATGCACATTGGTCTCATCATCTCTCTACTCCGACATCGCATTGATGAACGGTTTAATGCGTTAGAAACTAGACTCATAGATCTTCAATTTGGTAGGTAGATCACCCCTTAATTCCAAGTCAATTGGGATTAAAGCTTAGTAACATTTAACCAAAAGTTTAAGTAAAATTATGAATGTAAGTTGCGACAACTTTTGTCGACTTTTATTTCATAACTCGTTTGACTTCAAGACTTACGATACAGATATTATATGATTCAAATAACTTAAAGCACTACCTCCTGAGCATATTAAGCACCTCTAGTTTTACCCAAAAATACGGATTACAACATCCTTGATTCGTTAAGCTTCTAATACTTGTTAACCACTCTTATACACCCTTGTATCATTTAAGACCAACATGATTAACTTCTTATCATCTCAAAATAATATCTTCTCGGACTTACATCAACTAACTTACAGCGTGATCTAACGCACACGAATATGGGTTGTAACACCTTCCCCTTTAGGAACATTCGTCCTCGAATGTAAGAGTTTATGGGGAGACTAACTCATCGTGGATTCCGATGGAAATTTCCGGCCGAGTTTCCCATATAAAATGGACACTAGCAAAACTTGCAAGCAGTTAAACCCAACTTATGGCCTCACCAGGCTATACAAAGCATTATGGATACGTACATTATCTGCATATCACCATTTTGTATTAAGGAAGAGTATTCTCAAGCTATTGCTTACCTCATAGAGCCGTTTCAGCTTCCATTGTGTCCTGTGTTCCCCTAGCATCCTCATTATCTTCAATCTAGAATAGGTAAGGGTATTTAGACTCCATCTCCTCTTCTGCTTCCCATGTTATTTCTTTCGTATTCTTGTCCCTCCACAATACTTTGACAGAAGCTACATCCTTTGATCTCAGCTTGCGGACTTGTCGATCTAATATAGCCACTGGCACTTCTTCATATGATAGATCCTCCATAAATTGTACATCTTTGTTAGGGAAGACCTGAGAAGGGTCTCCAATACATTTCCTCAACATAGATACATGGAATATCGGGTGGACAAATTCCAATTCGGATGGAAATTCTAACTCATAAGCAACCTGTCCAATTCGGCGAAGAATTTTGTACGACCCAATATACCGCGGACTCAGCTTACCCTTCTTCCCAAAATGCATAACACCATTCATCGGCGAGATCCTCAGGAAAACCCAATCACAAACCTCAAACTCCAGATCACAATATCGGACATCGGAATAAGACTTTTGCCTGCTTTGTGTCGTCCTCTGTCGCTCTTGTATCACTTTCACCTTCTCAATGGCTTGGTGAATCAAATTTGGCCCACATAATTCTGTTTCACCGACTTCAATCCATCCAACTGGTGATCTCGTACGGAGCCATTTTAATACTTGAATGGTAGCTATTATTGTAGGCGAATTCTATGAGTGGCAAATGGTCATCCTAATTCCCCTTAGAATCTAGAACACATGCTCATAGCATATCTTCAAGTGTTAGAATGGTACGTTTAGCCTGTCCATCAGTCTGCGAATGGAATGCAGTGCTGAGATTCACTTGTGTGCCTAAACCCTTCTGGAAAGACCTCCAAAAGTCTGCCGTAAATTGAGCTCCTCGGTCTGATATAAAGATACCGGCATACCATAAAGCCTAACAATCTCCTTGATATACAACTTCGCATAATCTTCAGCCATGTAAGTTGCCTTAACTAGCAGAAAATGGGAAAATTTTGTAAGTCGATCAACTATCACCTAGATGGAGTTAAACTAATGATAAGAGCGAGGCAATCCAATAATGAAGTCCATATTGATCACCTCCCATTTCTAGGTCAAAACCTCTATATTCTGAATCAATACACCGGGTTTTTGATGCTAGATTTTTACTTGTTGACAATTAGGACACTGGGCTACAAATTCTGCAATAGACTTTTTCATGTTATCCCACCAATACTGCTCCTTAACATCATGATACATCTTTGTCGAGCCGGGATGGATGGAATATCGGGACTGATGAATCTCAATCGTAATCTTCTCTCGCAACCCTGCCACATTAGGCACACATATGTTGCCCTGGTATCTCAGTGCCCCATATCCTCTGATCTCGAAAGCTGTAATCTTACACTGCTGAATGCCCTCTCTCAATCGTACTAAGGCAGGATCTTCATATTGCCGTGCTTTTACCTCGGATACCAAAGATGATTCTTCTGTATTCTGTACACTAACACCTCCGTCATTAGAGTCTAACAATCTGATTCTCATATTAGCCAGCTGGTGAAGCTCTTTAGTCAACCCTTGTCTACCTGCCTCAATGTGTACTAAGTTTCCCATTGACTCACGGCCGAGAGCCTCTGCCACAACATTGGCTTTACCGGGGTGGTACAATATTTCGACATCATAGTCTTTTAGTAATTCAAGCCACCTATGCTGCCTCAAATTCAACTCCTTCTGCTTGAAGATGTATTGTAAACTCTTGTGATCTGTGTAGATGTCAACATGGACACCATATAAGTAGTGCTGCCATATCTTTAAAACATATATTATTGCAGCCAATTCCAAATCATGAGTCGGGTAATTCTTTTCATGTTTATTCAATTGCCTCGATGCATAAGCAATCACCTTCCGATGTTGCATCAATACGCACCCCAAACCTATACCTGAGGCATCACAATATACCACATAACCTTCTTTCTTACGAGAGAGTGAGCACTGGCCCGGATGTCAATCGATCCTTTAGCTCCTGCAAACTACGTTCACAAGCGTTAGACCACTGGAACTTGGTAGCTTTCTGTGTTAACTTAGTCAATGGTACTGATATAGAGGAAAACCCTTCTACAAACCGCCTATAATATCTTGCTAGCCCCAGGAAGCTATGGACTTCTGACGGTGTTGTAGGTCTCGGCCAATACTTTACTGCATAGATCTTCTAAGTGTCGACACTAATACCCTCGTCGGATATCACATGTACAAGGAATGCTGCCGAGTTCATCCAGAATTTACATTTTGAGATCTTAGCATATTAATTACTATCCTGAAGGGTGTGCAATACTATCTGCAAGTGGCCCGCATGTTCCACCCCTGAAAGAGAATACACCAGAATGTCATCAAATGAATACAATCATGAACACGTCAAGATAGGGTCTGAATACACTATTCATGAGATCCATAAAAGCTGCTGGGGAATTTGTTAGCCCGAACGACATCAATAAGAACTCAAAGTGCCCGTGTCTTGTTCTGAAGGTCGTCTTTGGAATATCCTTCTCCTTAACCCTCACGTGATGATACCCTGAACGTAAGTCAATCTTGGAGAAATACATGGTAGCCTGGAGTTGGTCAAACAGGTCATCAATCCTTGGAAGTGGGTACTTGTTCTTTATAGTAAACTTATTCAACTATCGATAATTGATACACATCCTTAACGACCCGTCTTTCTTTCGCACGAACAAGACTGGCGCACCCCGAGGTGAAGTGCTAGGCCTAATGAAGCCCTTATCCAAAAAGTCCTTCAACTGCACCTTCAACTCTCGCAACTCTGCCGGGGCCATCTTGTATGGAGGGATAGAGAACGGTTGAGTGTCAAGAAACACATCAATGCTAAACTCAATCTCCTTTTCAGGAGGAAGGCCTGGGAGTTCATCTAGGAAAACATCTGGAAATTCATTGACCACAGGGATTGATGTAGAGTAGGCAGCTTCGCCTCCGCATCCCTAACGCGAACGAGATGATAAATGTAACCTTTTAAGATCATCTTCCTTGCCTTAATATAGGAAATAAACCTACCTTTTGGCGTGGCAATGTTCCCCTTCCATTCAATGATGGGGTTCACCGGGAAACTGAAACCTAACTATCTTTGTACGACAATCAATATTTGCATAGCATGAGGCCAACCAATCTATTACCATTACCACATCGGAATCAACCATTTCTAAATCAAATAAATTCACCGAGGTTTGACGACTACAAATCATCAATATGCAACCTCTTTATCCCCTTCTAGCAATCACAGAATCTCCTATCCGAGTGGATACAACCAGTGGTTTACTTATCAATTCAGGTTCAATGCCAAACTTATTAGCCACAAAGGGTGTAACATATGATAATGTAGATCCCGGATCAATCAACACATATACATCATAAGAAAACACAGACATTATACCTGTAACAACATCTGGAGACGAATCGAGATCCTGTCAACCTACTAGAGCATAGGTTCGATTTTGAGTACCACTATTTAATTATCTGTAGCAGTTAGTTGCTAAATTTTTGTTTTCATTTTTCCTTATTCCGCAAATGTTAGGCTTACCTAGTCGTAGAGACTAGGTACCGTCACGACACCTTTGCGGAGGGAGAATTGGGTCGTGATAACAGGGATAAATCAAAGGATGATTTTGATGCAGATCAGCGATCTTCTAAGGGCCGGTTTTTGCCCTACAAAAGGGCTGAAAGACGCGACAAAGGGTTTCGATCGGCGGATAAGTTCGCTTCTGATAGAAGAATTGACTGCGACTGGAATAACAAGTCATTGCAAGACAAAGAGGAATCAAGTTCCCGAGATTCTACCTATCCCAGGCTGTCCTAGTACAGTTTCAATGTCAGCTTAGTGGATGTGGTATCGGCAATGAGGAACATCAAGGAAACGCGGTTCCTGAGGCCGATAAGATCTAATCCCAGCCAAAGGGATCCTCATCTATAGTGCGAATATCATGGGACTAACGGCCACTGGACTGGGGCCTGCCGACATCTGCGCAAGGAAGTGGCAACGTTGTTGAAAAATGACCATCTCAAAGTATTCTCAAGCGACCGGGCTAAGAAAAATTATGGCCGCAGCCGGGAAAACACAGAGACCTCGAAGATAGGTGAAGACCCTCCCAAGATAACCATCAACATGATTTTCGAGGGAAATGAGATCAACGGTGTAACCTACTCGGCAGGAAAAAAAACAAAAGTATCGGTGACTCACAGCAAGAGACTTCGGGAAGTTGCTGAGGATGACATCATTTTCACAGAAGAGGAGGCCGATGCCCTTCTCCTACCGCACAACGATGCCCTAGTAATTTCTCTTAACGTTCTAGATTTTAAAATTAAATGTGTTTTAGTAGGCCTAGGAAGTTCATCCAACATCATTCAATGGAGAGTGCTGGAGCAAGCCAAGCTAACAGGAAGCATCGTTTCGGCAACAAAACTCCTCGCCGGGTTCAACTTGGTAAGTGTGACAACCCACACTGCACCTCTACCTCTACCACGACCTTTTGACTGCTGTAAACCCCGTGTTGGAAGTCGAACTGATAAAGAAGAACCAGACACAGATCCATTCGGCTGAGCCATACCACCACATTTTCTGTTAGGACAATCCCGGATCATATGGCCAGGCTATCCGCAATAATAGCACGCATCGGAACCTCGACGGTACAATCCAACGTGTTCCTTGCCGCATTGATCACAGCAAGGTGTTGGGGGTCTGGTCTGACTAGTGTCCCTATGATATTGTGAGCCTGATGCCCGCGAACTCTGACCTGGACCAGAATATGTAAATCGATCATACCGAGGCCTCTGAAAATGTGGATGAGCACTCGATACAGGTGGCGTCGAACTCCTTGAAGACTGGGGCCTGATACTACCTCTAAAGTCACCAGAATACCCTACAAATCTTGCCCTCTTATGCTGGCCCCTATCTTGCTCCTTATCTGCCCTTTGCTAGCGCTTACGATCCTCTAGTGTCTGGGCATAAGCCTGAATACGGGAAATATCCATTCCCTCCACCAAAAAGGCTATCGTGAACTCATTTATCCGATGTGGTCCCAACCCGTTCACGAACAGGTGCACCCTATCGCTCATCTCGGCCACCATATGGCGAGCATACCTTGCTATAGAATCAAACTATATACTATACTCTCGCACACTCATATTACCCTGTCGAAGGTTCAAGAACTTATCAGCTCTAGCTCGTCGTACCTCAATTGGAAAGTAGTGACTAAGAAAGGCCTCAGAAAATCCTTCCACACAGTTGGAGGAGCGTTCGGACCCCTGGATCTCTCCCAGCTATCATACTAGAAAATTGCTAAATCCCGTAACCGATAAGAAGCCAACTCTACTTCCTCGGTATCACTAGCGTGCATTACCCGTAGTGTACGATGAACCTGATTAATAAAAGTATGCGGGTCCTCCTTGGGGTCTGATCCGATAAAAGCTGGAGGGTGTAGATTAATAAAACACGAACTCTCGCACTAGCTAGTTTATCAGCAGCACCGGTATTTTGCCTTTGAGCCTGCGCAGCTACCAATCTAGTCAATAAGTGCACTGCACTGCACATATCGTGATCTGTAGTTCCAGACGGAGGAACTGGAGGTGTTGGGTCCCTCCTAATATCCTCTGAAGGAGATGGAGTAGGTGAGGTATGAGACGACATCTCACTCTAAGCATCACTTTGGCCTGCTCTGGCTGGAGGCACCTAACTGGTACCCTCTCTCGCAGTTGTATTAAGCCGTCTACTAATCGCTTGCTTCCAAGTCGAAGGCATCGTTGGAAAAAAACAAGGTGAATATTAGAGATGAACACTTACGACTCAACTATACGCACGATCTAGATTCAGAAAGAAGGTAACAACCCTAGATGTCATATAGCCTCATGAATATAAATATGGCGCGCTACACATCCATAATCAAGATTCTATTAGACACGGCTCATACACAACCCCTAGGAAAGACTTGCTCTGATACCAAGTTTGTCACAACCCAAACTGGAGGACCATGACTGGCACCCGGACCATACCTGTCGAGCACCAACGTACATTTTATCTAACCTTTCTTATTATTTAAAAGGCCAACGAGATCAACATAAATGGTAGACATGAACCATGAACAACCAACAATGACAGATAATGGCATGAACATACATAACATGGGACGACAAGACTATCATGAAAGTATATATAAGGTACAAGCAGACAAGCTTCCATGAGAGACTATACAACAAAAATTAGCCGACAAGGCAATCCAAACTATACATGAGTCGATACCTGTCTATGAGCCTCTAAAGGAACATAAGTGTTGTAATATTTTCGGAACAAGGCCGCAACATACCTATAATGTCTATAACAAAAATGCATACCAAAACCACGACAAGTTCGGAGAAGGGATCTCGCCAATAACCGCTAAACTAGGAAGCCTATTGTGGTGGGGGAGATTCGCCTACCTATCTATCAGGACCTGTAGCATGACATGCAGCGTCCATAAATAAAAGGGACATCACTATGAATAAAGTATTGAGTATGTAAGACAGGAAAGCATAAGTAAGAACAATAGTGTAAACATGGATAGAGAATATACAACCTGTAACATCTGAGTGCCTCTGAGGGCGAATGACATGAAATGCATGATACATATATGTATATACATATACTTTTAAAAGCATACGACTCTGTGGGCATCATCATCATCATATCGTACAGGCAATAATAGGCTCGGTAAGAACGTACCTAGCATCATAAGGCTCGATAGAATCGTACTCGGCCACGTGGAGCTCGGTAATACCCAACGGATAAGTGGTTGCACAATAGGTGTCGTACCCGGCCGACTATAGTGTGGCTCAGTAGAGTAAAATAGGTACATCTATATAATGCATGCTGGACTCATCGAAATCACATTCTGAACCCTTCGGAGTGACGTAAGGTTGGTAACCTCCGTACACGTTATTAGGACTAAATCTTCGTCATGGATCTTATAAGAATTAGGAAGTACCAATAACATTGATAAAATAAGAATAAGAGAAGCAACATTAACATCAATCGTTCCATAAGAAGGGGAACCATGTAAGTAATACTAGCTTCTATGAGTGGAGTATCTTTGGGAGCTCGTTCATTACATTATGTACAAGCGCAGTCGTGCAAAAGAAGGAAAGGGATAGCCTCATATACCTTGTATATACTGACCAACCTCAAGCTATGAAAATGTCACGACTCCTTAGTCTACAACTAGAGAAATGACATTATCGTTGCCGTTTAAGCGTCGTAACTATTAAATATCGACCGCAACCTATTTTACGATGAAACGGACAGCACCTCCCCTAATTATATGACTTCCCAGAAGATACAAAAATCACGAAACAGCCCAAACAACATCCATAATAATCATATTAAGCCTCCCAAAACAGTACACCAGCCAATAACATTACTAACAAGCCTTTCGATAGATAACTCACAAGTTCTAGCTTCAACGACTTAGCCGTAACTTGGATAATCTTAATTACATGAGAGTAAGAGGTTCCATACCTTTAAACAGATAGAAAAACTCCAATTTGACCTTAATTCACCATGAAATATCCTTCCAATGCTGCCACAAGAAGCGAAACTAGCAATCAATTAGCGATTTTGGGCACTAAAATTACTTTTGAAGACTTGAAATCACCTAGGGTTGATATTAAAAACTTGAGGGAATATTATACAGAACATAAAACACTTAAATCAACCTCCCACATGATCTGGAACCACACAAAAATTAGCAACAACAAGAAGAACAAGGAACTTACTAGCGCCACGGGATTCCCGACATTTGATTTGTGTTGTTTGCCCTTTGCTTGGGTCTTGGATCATGAGAGAACCTTGAGAGAACGTTTTTAGGTGTATAGGGTCTGAAGAGAATGAAAAATAATGAGTTAAAACTGGGTTAAGGGGTCTGATATATATCAATATATCTCAACCGCCTATGTGGGCCCCATAGAGCTACTTGGCGCAATCTCGCGAAAACGCGAATATCTCTCTACTTTGACATCGTATCGACAAACGATTTAATGTATTTGAAACTAAAATCATAGATCATCAATTTGGTGGGTTGATCACCCCGTAATTCCAAGTAAATTGGGACAAAATCTTAGTAACATTTGACCTAAAGTTTAAGTAAAATTATGAACGTAAGTTGCGACAACTTTTGTCGACTTTTGTTTCATAACTCGTTTGACTTCAAGAATTGTGACACGGATATTATATGATCCAAATAACTTAAAAAACGACCTTCTAGGCATATTTAGCACCTCTAGTTTTACCCAAAAATACGGGTTACAACATCTTTGATTCGTTAAGCTTCTAATACTTATTAACCACTCTTATACACCCTTGTATCATTTAAGACTAATAGGATTAACTTTTTATCATCTCAAATATAATCTCTTCTCTAATTTACGTCTACTAACTTACAGTGTGATCCAACGCACACGAATATGGGTTGTAACACCGAGTCCATGCTCGAGGAGGCCCGAGCAGGGAAGGAGAGGTCCAACGAAGGGGCTCATGGCGCGGAGGATCCCCTTTGTTCCTTTTTCGACGGTGTGGACTCATCCATTTTGGAGGATTTTACTGGGTTGGGCGACCTAGAAGTGCCGAGGAAGAGCCCAAAGTTGATCAATCAATTCCTCGCCCCGAATGTGGATCTCGGTTGCAAGAGATCGATAATTCTCATCGCCCCAAAGGATGCCCGAGTTCTTTCTACTCCCGTGGGAGTAGCAAGTTACCTCCGATGCCTGGTGACCGGGGAGGACCAGGCAAAAAATGAATGCGATGAACATGCCATGACTTTTCAATGAAGCGCAACAGGCACTGAACCGGGTAAGGCATCTTTCCTTTTATCTATCTATAATTATCTATGTTTGATGTTTCTCATGTTTTTCGCCTTTTTGCAAGCCTCGGTACTACACCACGAGAGTTTCCTTTGGTACCGGGCTGAGGTTAATCAACTCGAGCTCGAGATCAAGGAGCTTGCCCAAAAAGGGGACATGTACAAGCTTCTTAGCGAGCAATGAGAGGGGGTCGCCGAGAATCTCCAGGCCGAAATGGATGTAGTTCAGAATGAGGCATCGGCCTTAAGGTAGGAGCACACTGATTTGGTGGAAAAGGTAAAAAAAATTTGAAGTTAGACACGAGGGTCTGGTACCAGAGGCTAACAACAATACTTCACAGGTCCAGCAGAAGATCGACCAGACCGACCAACTCCGCAAGGAGATGGACGAGGTCCAAATAATAGACGACGGGTGGAAAAACAAGATGGACTTGCTGGCCTCGGAGAAGGAGACTGCCCAGGCCAAGCTGTCTTCGGTGGAAGTTCAGCTTCGGTTGGCGAAGGAGAAAGCCGATAAGCGGTCCTAACTGAATGATGAACTCCGAGCGCAATTGAGCTCGGCTTTGGTAGAGCGGGACGCCCTCGGTAATGAATGCGAAGCTATAAAGTATCAGTTGCGCACAACCTCCGCCAATGCTAAAGAGGTGGTGGCCTAATATAAGGCCGATGTCTAAGCAACCAAGGCCCACCTAAAGACTATTGCGGAGTACGTGAAGTGGCTGTCTCGAAGGGAGACCCTCGAAGAAATCCATGCCCGAGGCTTTGACCTATCTTCCAATATCGAGGAGACAAATAGACTTAAGGTCTAGGCCAAGAAACTAGTTGAACCCCGAAGCAAATAGAGCTCCGAGAGCTCCGAAGAATCTGAAGGCCCCGACAGTTCTGGTGACGAGTTGGGTTCCGATGAAGATCAGGAGTACATGAGTTAGGATTTTTGTTTTGTTTTTGTATCTTGTACATATATTTTATTGAGGCTATTTTGGGCTTTTGTAAAGATATTCCGGAATATATAATTTTTTCCCTTTTGGCAATTTTCGAGTCTATTATCTTAGCATCTTTTTACAATTGCAAACATTTCTAATGGCTTAACACAGAGCCAAACGTAGTAATAAGTCATTTTTTGGAGGTCTGAATAAGACCTTTCCTCGATGCAATTTTTGCTCGAAACTTGTGGAAGCTCGGAGTGAACGTAAATTTCTCCAAGATGCTTGCTTAAATGTTGTTAGACTATATCTTTGCCGAGGGTAACCTTTGAACAAGTTTAGAATTTTGTTGAAGGCCCTATGTTTTGATTACAGCCTTCGAACATCTCCGAACCATTTTAGGGTTGTTGTAGCCTTTTATGTTTAGGCACTGCCTAATAGGCTTTATGCCTCCGGGTTTCGATAACCCGAGCCGCCCAACTTGTCCCGAATGACAGTCCCCGAGTGGGGGTAGCCCTTTTATCTCGGATAAGGGTGGCCCTTGGGCTCGATAGTCCCCGGGTAGGAATAACCCTTAGGCTCGACACTTTTAAGAAGCAAAAAATGTGTATTAGCAAGGTAGAAATTTTCTTTCATTTCTGTGCATAACATACAAGATCGTAAGCGTGTAAAAGCTCATATTATTTCTGAGGTGGCCTACGCGGGCATGGTTCATTTAACCGTTTGGCCTTTACAATAAATCTAATCACCGAGATGAGATTGTTCAAGCACAAAGTTTCCTCCCTTGCTAAATATCTTGACCCGAGGGTGATGGCCCCCAGTATTCGAAGTCGATATTCGAGAGGGCTCGAATACTATTGATGTGACCATTGACTCCGATTTAAGCCGGTCTTCGACTCTAAGTTAGCATGATTTACTGTTGCCTCGTTAAAACCTTGCCGAAAAACCCATTTGGGACAAAACCGGTTCAAGGGAAAAAGAGTGCAACGCGTGCTTTCAAACCTAACAGCTACATTTTCCTTTGGTTGTTTCTTGAAAGTGTTTGTCCAATTCGTAATATAAAAATATGAATGACGTCGTACCTTAGCAGTAGTACCGTTTTAAGTGGGTCACGATCCAGTTGTTCGGTAGTTGTGCTCTGTTCCCTGCTTCGAGTTTGTATGAACCTTTACTGGTAATCCCGATGACTCAATATGGACCTTCCCAATTCAGTCCCAGCTTCCCTTCGTTTGGGTTTCGGGTGTTCAATGTTACTTTTCTTAACACCAAGTCCACGATATTGAAGTGTTCGAGGTTGGCTATTAGGTTGTAATATCTTTCTATCCGCTGTTCTAGGCGGCCAACCAATCTACAACGACCTCGCGCCTCGTATTAGTTCCTCGGCACCATAGACCAACGAAAATAGAGTGCACCCGGTACTAGATTTTGAGGTCGTACGGTATGCCCACAAGACTTCGGGCAAAATTTCCTTGCATTTCCCTTTGGCATCAATCAATCTTTTCTTAAGGTTTTGGAGTATGGTCTTGTTTGTAGACTTCGCTTGTCCATTCCCACAAGGGTGATAGGGTGTTGACAATATCTTTTTGATCTTATGGTCCTCGAAAAATTTGCTTACCTTGCTGC
The DNA here is from genome assembly GCF_001879085.1 of Nicotiana attenuata. Classification (NCBI taxonomy): domain Eukaryota; kingdom Viridiplantae; phylum Streptophyta; class Magnoliopsida; order Solanales; family Solanaceae; genus Nicotiana; species Nicotiana attenuata. The sequence goes on along the minus strand of NW_017670911.1, from coordinate 181,020 downwards.
CGATAAACTGCTTACCGTTATCACACACGATCTCCGCCAGTATCCCAAACTGGCATATTATGTGGTCCCACATAAAATCAATAACTTCTTTTTCTCAGACTTTCTCGAACGCCTGAGCTTCGACCCATTTAGAAAAATAGTTAGTCATAAATAGTATAAATTGAGCTTTACCGGGTGTCCATAGCAGGGGACCGACAATGTCCATTCCCCATTTCATGAATGGCCAAAGCGACAAGACCGAGTGTACTAGATCTCCGGGCTGGTGGATCATCAGTGCATGCCTCTGACAATCGTCGCATCTTCGTACAAAGTCCCTTGCATCTTTCTCTATGTCGCCCCAGTAATAGTCGGCCCAGATTATTTTCCGAACAGAAGACTCTGCCCCCGAATAGTTTCCGCAGATGTCCTCGTGAACTTCTCCCAAGGCGTATTCGGTGTCTCCCGGCCCCAAGCATATGGCGAGTGCGCCGTCGAATGTTCTTCAATACAAATTGCCTTCTAACAAGCTAAACCTAGCCGCCTTCATGCACAGAGCCCTTGATTCTTTAGATCCGAGGGCAACTTCCAGTCTTCAAGTAGTCTATATACTTATATCTCCAGTCCCAAGTCAAACGTGTTGAGTTTATTTCAGCATGGCCTTCATCCACCATTGATTTCATGAGCTGAACAATCGCTCCTGAGATGAATTCATCGTCATCAACCTATGACCCCAAGTTAGCCAGAGCATCGGCTTTGCTATTTTGATCCTAGGGTACGTGCTGTAGGGTCCATTCCTTGAATCGATGTAGCATTACCTGTAATTTATCCAAGTACCTTTGCTTCGTTCTTCTTTTACTTTGAACGTCCCATTGATTTGATTTACCACAAGGAGGGAGTCGCACTTAGCTTCGACCACTTCGGTCCCCAGGCTTTTAGCTAGTTCAAGACCTGTAATCATGACCTCATACTCGGCCTTATTGTTAGTCAATTTTGCAGTTCTAGTGGATTGCCTAACTACGTTATCCGTAGGCGGCTTCAACGCGATGCCGAGTCCGGACCCCTTTGTGTTTAAGGCACCGTCTATAAAGAGGGTCCAAATTCCCGAGGAAGTCATTGAGGTTAACAATAATTCCTTTGCGACTTTGGGTACCAAGGCCGTTGTGAAGTCGACCACAAAGTCTGCCAAAATTTGAGATTTGATGGCAGTCCAGAGTCGATATTCGATATCGTACCTGCTAATTTCTACAGCCCATTTGTCCAAACGGCCCGAGAGCTTAGGTTTGTGCATTATGTTCCTTAGCGGGTAAGAAGTTATAGCACATATGGGATGGCATTGAAAGTATGGCTTCAACTTTCTGGAGGCGCTTAGCAAAGCTTGCGCCAATTTTTCTATGTGAGGGTACCTTGTTTCGGCCTTGCCTAGAGTTCTACTAACATAATAGATAGGAAATTACGTACCATCCTCTTCTCGGACTAAGACTCCACTTACTGCTATCTCGGATATTGCTAAGTACAAATACAGTTGCTCGTCTGTCTTGGGAATATGGAGCAAGGATGGACTCAAAAGGTACCGTTTGAGTTCTTCCAAAGCCTGCTGGCACTCCGGGGTCCACAAAAATATATTCTTTTTCTTAAATAACGAGAAAAATCGATGCCTCTCATCAGAGGACCTCGATATGAATTGGCCTAGGGTGGCTATGCGCCTGGTTAGCCTCTAACGTCCTTGACACTATCCACCACGGTGATATCTTCTATAACTTTGATTTTGTCGGGATTGATCTTGATCCCCCGGCTGGACACCATGAATCCAAGGAACTTTTCGTACCCAACCCAGAATGCGCATTTCTCCTGATTCAGCTTCATATTGTATTTCAGTATGTTGAAGGTTTCCTGCAAATGTTTCAAATGGTCCTCTGCTCGCAGGACTTAACTAACATGTCGTCAATGTAAAACTCCATTGATTTTCCTATTTTCTCATCGAACATCCAGTTTACTAGGCGTTGATAACTGGCACTGCATTTTTTAGTCCGAACGTCATTACGTTATAAAAATAGGTGCCGAATTTAGTAATAAAGGAAGTTTTTTCTTGATCGCCCGGGTCGATCCGGATTTGGTTGTACCCGGAATAGGCGTCGAGAAAACTAAGTATCTCATGCCCGGCCGTTGCATCGATCATGCGATCGATGTTAGGCAATGGAAAAGAATCCTTGGGGCACGCCTTATTCAAGTCTTTGTAATCTACACATATTCTTAATTTATTTCCCTTTTTATGCACTACTACTACGTTAGCCAACCAATCCGGGTACTAAACTTCCCAAATGGAACCTATTGTAAGGAGTTTGGATACCTCGTCTTTGATGAATGCATGCTTGGCTTTGAACTGAGGCCTCATTTTCTGTTTAACCTGGTGGAACTTTGGGTCCAATCTTAGCTTATGAGTGGTTACGTCCGGCAGGATCCCTATCATATCTAAATGGGACCAAGAAAAACAATCTTTGTTAGCTATAAGCAACTTAATGAGTTTTTTACTAAGCTCGGGAGTCAACCCCGCGCCCAGGTATACCTTCCGATTGGGCAAGTGTTCGATCAATACGACTTGCTCCAGCTCATCGACCGTTGACTTGGTGGCTTCAGAATCATCAGGGGCTATGCACGACATAGGAACTCCATGATCATCATCTTCGCCTGCCTCTTGCTTCTCCGGTTCGATCGAAGCCGGTGTCGGTGATTGCTATTTAGTTTCTTCCTTCCAAATCGACTTCGGGTTCTTTGATATTGAGAGTGAGGGCATCGGGGTCACCTCATCGATCACGAAAATTTCTTTTGCGGTCGGCTATTTTTTGTAAACTATCTTGATTCCTCCCGATGTGGGGAACTTTAATGCTTGGTGTAGTGTCGAGGGTATTGCCCTCATGTTGTGAATCCATGGCATTCCGAACAAAGCATTATATCTCATATCCCCTTCAATCACATAGAACTTTGTTTCCTGAATGGTCCCAGCGGTGTTCACTGACAGGTTTATCTCCCCTTTAGTAGTTTCGCATGCTATGTTGAATCCGTTTAAAATTCGGACTGCAGACACTATTTGGTCTTGTAGACCCAGCTATTCCACGACCCTCGATGTGATGATATTGGCCAAGCTACCTGGATCAATTAACACACGCTTAACTCGAGATTTATTTATTAGTACAGATATTACCAGTGCATCATTATGTGGTTGCACGATGCCTTCAACGTCCTTGTCGTTGAAAGATACGGTCCCCTCCGATATATAATCTCGAGTCCATTTTTCCCTTGTAATGGACACCTTAGTGCGCTTCAGCATCGGCCCCTGGGGATGTCGACTCCATGAATGATCATGTTAATGACGTGCTGGGGTTCCTCTTGCTAGGCCTGCTTGGTGGAGTCCCCATTCCTGAAGTAATTTTTAGCTCGATCACTCAGAAATTCTCGGAGGTGTCCGTTATTGAATAACCGGGCTACTTCTTCTCTTAGTTGTCGGCAGTCTTTGGTCCAGTGTCTGTGAGTGCCATAATATTTACACATTAGGTTGGGGTCCCTTTGGGCAGGATCGGAATGCAATGGTTGAGGCCATTTAGTATCTTTGATGCGTCCGATGGCAGATACGATGTCGGCAGCATCGATACTGAAGTTGTATACCAATAATCTCGGTGCCTCCCTAGCCCCGAGTTGCCTATCAAAAACATTTTTTGCTCATGAGTCCCCAACTATTGTGCCCTCGATCGTTCCTTTTTTCACTCCTCGTAGGGTTATGTCCAGACTCATTACCCATTCAATCTCCATTATATGGTTGATACTGATCTTTGTTCGGTCTTGGTTCATGATCGATGGCTTTTTGGATCTGTCACTAGTTCTGATGGGATACACGGATATGGAAAGGGCCCCGAGTTGATCATCTTCGACTCTGATTTATGATTGATACCTATTATGGACGTCGGCCCAAGTTACCACCGGGTATTCTACCAAATTTTGTTTCAATTGCTGCGAAGACAATGAGCTTTGGGGGTAAAGTCCTTGGGTGAATGCCTGAACAGCCCAATCGTCCGCGACTGGGAGCAGATCCATTTATTCCATTTGAAGTCTCGACATGAATTCCCTGAGCATCTCGTTATCCCTTTGCTTTACTTTAAAAAGGTATGACATCGTGGTCTCGACCTTGATGGCCCCGTTGTGCGCCTTTTACAAAGGCGTCTACAAGCATAGCAAACGAATCAATAGAATTAGGGGGTAAGTTGTGATACCATATCAGAGCTCCTTTTGACAAGGTTTCTCCGAACTTTTTCAGCAGAACGGATTCGATCTCATCATCTTCTAAGTCGTTACGCGCCCGTGTAGGAGGTCACATGTTTATTTTGATCAGTTGTTCCATTGTACTTCTAAATTTCGGGCATACAAAACTTCTTTGGGATTGGTTTCAGAGCTGCGCTTGGAGGGAAAGGCTTTTGGATCTGATCAACCCTGGAGTTATAGGTCTCCACTTTTTTATCATTGGCTTCGATCATCTTTTCCCCCAATTCCACCTGTTTCATCAGTTCCTCGAGCATCTTTATTATTTTGGGGTTGGCCCCGGCTTCATCTTCACCCGGTATTTCCGAGGTTCGTTTATTTCTTCGGGTGTTCTCCTCGGATGGTTCGGGCTCATGTTGGGGGCGTGACTTTGGTTCTTTAACTGGGATATCGCCACCTGTTCAGCCTGTAACATTTTTTAGATCACCCACAAATTGATCCCATTGCCTTCACCGTCGTGCGTACCCCGGGCTACCGACCTGGCTCTTTCACGAACGTTGTTCTCTGGGTTGGTAGGCAAGTTAGTGTCGATGGCCACATGGGAGTTGGCATCGATTGGGTCTGCGATCGGGAGCCTATTGGGGTCAGCTGGGGGAACCACATTGCTGGGCACTATATTATTGTTCTCGCCATGGTGGTCCGACTCAGCATCAACGTTCAAATAAGCGAATTGAGAGTTTGACATTCTTAAATTTACCTGAAATTAAAATCTCAAAGAACAAGCGTAAAGCAGAGTGCATTATGGAAATTTGTATCAAATTGCCACTATTATCCTTAGCCCCACGGTGGGCGCCAAGCTGTTTACCCTAAAAAAACGGATAACAATTGAATTATATGTGGTTTTAAGGATATGCGGATTAATTCAATACAAATAATTAATGGCGTTAGATTAAGCAAATAAAAGACGTAATAAATAGCCAAACTGGTGGTAAGAGTGATCCAGGCTCGGTTAATTGCTCAATGAAGAACCTGCTTTTGATCCCAGGCTTACCTTTATGAAGAACGGGTGAACAAAAATAAGAACTTTGAATAACAGAGAGAATAGAGATAATTTGCCTTGGTATGCTTGTTACAATATGTCTGATGAGTAGTTAGTTTCCCCTTTATATAGTAGGGGAGTTTTACCCTAAGTACAATTCTAAGAAAGTAAAAATCTTTGGTCTCGCTAATCACTGATTTTCTGCCGATACAGGCCAGGATTCATGCCGTGATACCCAGTTGGACATGGGTATCAAGGCCCTTACTTAGTCGTGTGTAGCCGTTTGATGATGTTCCTTGAAGTCTTGAGACTTGAACCAGACCCGGCGGACGTGGACTCGGTGGATACTGATTCTTTACGGTCACGTCCCTGCTCCATTTGCCTTACTGGGAAACCGGGGTATTCAATGGGCTTGGTTTTACCTGTATACAACATTACCATTTTATAATTATAATTCAAGAATATTATGGTATGTTGTGAAAGCACCATAATTTTGTTCGATAAATCTTAATCCAATTAAGGTAATAACTATAGAGGTATCAAGTTACTTAGTCATGCCATGAAAGTTTGGGAGAGGGTGGTAGAAGGAAGGGTAAGGAGGGCAGTGTCTATATCAAAAAATCAGTTCGGGTTCATGGCAGGTCGTTCTACTGTGGAAGCTATCCACCTTATGATGAGGTTGGTGGAACAGTATAGGGATAGGAAGAGGGATTTGCATATGGTGTTTATTGACCTAGAAAAGGCGTATAACAAGGTCCCTAGGTACGTTCTTTGGAGATGCGTGGAGGTGAAAGGTGTGTCGGTAGCTTATATTAGGGCGATAAAGGATATGTATGATGGAGCTATGACTCGGGTTAGGACTGTGGGAGGTGACTCAGAGCTTTTTCTGGTGGTTATGGGGTTACACCAAGAAGCTGTGCTCAGCCCGTTCATATATGCCCTAGCGATGGACGCACTAACACACCATATTTAAGGGGAGTTGCCATGGTGTATGTTATTCGCTGATGATATTGTCACGACCCCAATCCCGGTCGTGATGGCGCCCAACTCTAATGCTAGGCAAGCCCGACCAATTTAAATACTCTCAACCCAAATACGCAATCCATTAATAAATAATACGATTAAAATAGAAAATATCAAGTTTCCAATCTGGAACTAGATAAAATAGTACGAAAAACAATAACGAATATACCAGGTATTCCCCCAATAGATCTGGAGTCACGAGTCTAGAGCCTCTAAATGTAACAGAGTAATATATTCATAGTAATAAAGAAAGTCTAGGATAGGAAAAGACAAATGCAATAAAAGGGGAGAAGTCGGGTCCTGCGGACGTCAGGCAGCTACCTCAACAGCTCCTAAACCGAAATCCAAGAAGACAGCAAACAGCTCCACTAAGTCTCCGGAGCACCTGAATCTGCACACATGGTGCAGGGAGTAAAGTGAGTACTTCCAACTCAGTGAGTAATAAACATATATAATGGCTGAAAGTAAGAAATCCCGAAATATTACAATATAAAGCTATAATCAACGATTCAGCACGTTAATCGATGAAACAATAGCAAACAATGACAATTAGGGCCAACAGATATAAAATGCATGAATGCAATGCAATGCACATGACCGCTGCGGCGCGCAGCCCGATCCATTTGGGTACCCGTGCTCACTGTGGGGGTTCAGACTTCGGAGGGGCTCCTACAGCCGAAGCGCAATATCATCGTAGCATTCGCTGCGGCGTGCAGCCCGATCCATACTCAGTCCAGATATATATATATGCATGCAAGCCACTCGGGCACAGTCAAAGTGTTCATCTTTTAGTTTCAATTATTAGGAGTTATAGAGCTATGTGTTTAAGTCTTCATTTATTTACTAAACATTTCAAAACAGTGTCTAACTCAGGACTGATATTATGAAATATGCTAAGCATCATAGAAATAGTGATGAGGATCTCGCCACGAGTCCGTACATATAAAATTTACCAAAATCGGAGCTCGTTTGACCCTCCAAATTCCATTTTTACATCACAGCTTTCCAAGCCCTAGCTTGACCCGTTTTTGATGAAATTCTACTGATTTCTATGATGAATTTACCATAAACTCGAGTAATTAGGCCAAGAGACTTACCTCCAAATTGATTCTCAGTCAAAACCCTCGAAAATCCTCGCCCAAAGCTCTCCAAGTCGCTTAAAAATGGTGAAAACTACCCCTTGCTCGCGGATGAAATTTAACATTTAAAACCCTTCTGTTACCAGCGAATTTCGCTTCTGCGGTCCCGCTACCGCTTATGCCGGACCGCTTCTGTGGCCTAAGCGGTTTTCACTTAAAAACCGCCTATTCGCTTATGCGATTCAACCACCGCTTCTGCGGTTCCCTCAAGTCCGCTTCTGCGGTACAGTGTCCGCTTATGCGGACCCGCTGGTGCGAGCCACCTTCCGCTTTTGCGGAATTTCCCTAGCCGGCCAACGATCGCTTCTGCGACCACATACCCGCTTCTGCGGTCCATTTTCGCAGAAGCGGGAACACCAGATGACAGCAAAAATCTGACCTGCAATACACCTCAAAACTCTCGTTTAACCACCCGAATTCACCCCGAGGCCCTCGGGACCTCAACCAAAAACACCCATACATCCTAACACCTCATTCAAACTTGTTCTCATCCTCAAAACACATCAAACAACGCTAAAACCATCAAATCACATCGAATTCAAGCCTAAGTTTCTTAAAAACTTCCGAATTACGCATTCGATCAAAACCCGACCAAAACACCTCCGAATGACCTGAAATTTTGCACACATATCCAAAATCACCTAACGAAGCTACTGCAACTCTCAGAATTCCATTCCGACCCTCGGATCAAAATCTCACCTACCAACCGGAATTCGCCAAAAATTCAACCTTCGCCATTTCAAGCCTAATTCTACACTGGACCTCCAAAATCACTTCCGATCGCACTCCTAAGTCACAATTCACCTCCCAAAGCTAACCGAATCACCGGAATTCACATCCAAGCTTTCTAACTAATAAGTCAACGTTCGGTTGACTTTTCCAAACCAAACCTTGTTTAAAGAGACTAAGTGTTTTATTTGCTATCCAAACCAATTCAATTCAACTCTAACTCACCCATTGCTGATAATAAAACATGAAAGAGCAATAAATGGGGAAAACGGGGTGGTAATACTTGATACCATGGGTCGGGTCGTTACATCCTCCCCAACTTAAACAAACGCTCGTCCTCGAGCGTATCCAGAGTTGTTCTAGAAGCTAACCAACAGCTGAATAACTTTACCAAGCATATACCCGGGATGATCCCACGTCACCCTATCTTACATAGGTCCGACAATACAACATAGCTGAAATTTCACAGTCCATCTAGACCATAAATCGTAGAATCACATTGCACTTTCCGAAATCATACACAAGATCAGGACCTCACATCTATACTCAGAATAGGCCCGAACCAACTGTAATAACCCATACCTGCAACCTCGGTGAAATCATATGATGTACTACATAACCCAAACACTCGGAACGATAACTTCTATTCACAGTAGTTGCCCATAACAACCAAATACCGGCAGAAAACCTCTCATTAGCTAAAACCTTATTCCCACAGTTTCCTATACTGCCAACGATAAATGAAACACGCTATAAACCGTAATCATTTCTCATATCAACCATTCATGAAACCGTTTCCCTTTTGACTAATACCACAACAGATTTCCGGGCCAAACCTCGATATTATATTCTAACAAGCTGAAATCAAATCTGTTCGTATTCATTAATGACTCCAACGATTACCTCGAATCCAACACATCACTCTGGTGCTACGACACCTCAATACAGGCCTACGCCACGACTTGCATAATACACGCACCAACAAGAAACAGTCTGAACATACTCAAATCATGACAATTGACTCAAACGAAAGAGTTGTACCTCAAGCTCATTAGTACCATCACAACACAAGGCTGAGACCCCGTCTCACATCATAGAAATAGAATGCCTGAATCTATCTCGAAGGGTCATAACTCCACGTAGCCTCGCTACGATGCGCGATCATATCCAAACACTGCTACACATGAAGCACCTCAATACACCGTGATCAAAATCCGACAGCTACACACAATTTGATGTCTGAAACCAAAGCAATTCATTACCCCCAACGGTGAAACAAGTAATATACACCATTCAATCCTGAAAGGACACAACCGACGCGTTATTCGCCGAGCAACACCCAATACGGACTTTCCTCAGAAACCAGGAAGCAAGGTATATAAGGTAACATATGGAAAACTATTCTCAACATCACACTGTTGCNCCACTCGGGCACAGTCAAATCGTTCATTTTTAGTTTCAATTATTAGGGATTATAGAGCTATGTGTTTAAGCCTTTATTTATTTACTAAACATTTCAAAGCAGTGTCTAACTCAGGACTGATATCATGAAATATGCTAAGCATCATGGAAACAGTGATAAGGATCCCTGAAGGATGCAAATGATAGGCACAAGGCCCCAAACATATTCATAAAACCCAAGTAAGATGATTACTAACCAATTTCTAGTCAAGAACACAGTACGAACATCAATCGGAATGGACTAGGTCAAATCCCCAGTCACAATCGACCCCGCACTCATCCTAGAGTACGTGTCTCGCCTCAATATAGCGTCACAATGTGATATACCGGGGTTTCAAACCCTCAGGTCATCATCTACATCTATTACTCACCTCAAGCCGGCCACAAGTCTAGCTCGCTATGCCTTTGCCTTTCGAATCAACCTCTTCGCACGCCAAATCTGATTAAAACCACAACGAATACGTTACAATAGGCTAAAGAAACATAACCCAATCGAAAAGACTCGAAAAACACTAAAATTCACGAAGTTGGCAAAACCCGAGCCTCGGGCCCACTTCTCGAAAAATTACCAAATTTAGATCACCGGATTCCTCGTCTCGCCACGAGTCCGTACATATAAAATTTACCAAAATCGGAGCTCGTTTGACCCTCCAAATTCCATTTTTACATCACAGCTTTCCAAGCCCTAGCTTGACCCGTTTTTGATGAAATTCTACTGATTTCTATGATAAATTTACCATAAACTCGAGTAATTAGGCCAAGAGACTTACCTCCAACTGATTCTCAGTCAAAACCCTCAAAAATCCTCGCCCAAAGCTCTCAAGTCGCTTAAAATGGTAGAAACTACCTCTTGCTCGCGGAGAAAATATAATATTAAAACCCCTCTGCCAACAGTCCTTTTCGCTTATGCGGTCCCGCTACCGCTTATGCGGGACCGCTTATGTGGCCAAATTTCCGCTTATGCGGTCTTCACTTAAGAACCCGGACTTCGCTTATGCGACTCAAACTCCGCTTCTGCGGGTCCCTCAAATCCGCTTTTGCGGTACAGTGTCCGCTTATGCGGACCCGCTGGTGCGAGCCACCTTCCGCTTTTGCGGAATTTCCCTTGGCCAACGATCGCTTCTGCGACCACATACCCGTTTCTGCGGTACCGCTTCTGCGGTCCATTTCCGCAGAAGCAGGAACACCAGATGACAGCAAAAATCTGACCTGCAATACACCTCAAAACTCTCGTTTAACCACCCGAATTTATCCCGAGGCCCCCGGGACCTCAACCAAAAACACCATCACACCCCAAAACCTCATTCAAACTTGTTCCAATCCTCGAACACATCAAACAACGCTAAAACCATCAAATCACCTCGGATTCAAGCCTAAGTTCTTCAAAAACTTCTGAAATGCACTTTCGATCAAAAACCCAACCAAACAACGTCCGAATGACCTGAAAATTTGCAGACATATCCAAAATCACCTAACAAAGCTACTGCAACTTTCGGAATTCCATTCCGACCCTCGGATCAAAATCTCACCTACCAACCGGAATTCGCCAAAATTCAACCTTCGCCAATTCAAGCCTAATTCTACACCGGACCTCCAAAATCACTTCCGATCGCACTCCTAAGTAACAATTCACCTCCCGAAGCTAACCGAATTACCGAAATTCACATCCGAGCTTTCTAAATAATAAGTCAATGTTCGGTTGACTTTTCCAAACCAAACCTTCTTTATAGAGACTAAGTGTTTCATTTGCTATCCAAACCAATTCAATTCAATTCTAACTCACCCATTGCTGATAATAAAATATGAAAGAGCAATAAATGGGGGAAAACGGGGCTGTAATACATAAGACGACGGGTTGGGTCGTCACACATTGCAGTGAATTTCCTGACCTGTGGAGGCTACAACTTCCACATTCAAAACATCAGCCAGCCACAAAAGCGCAATTCCTCAAGATTGGTCAATTGCTGCAACCTCTATCAATCCTGTGAAGTGAAAATCATCCTTAACCCTTTGGTGGTTATTACTATGTGTTTCAAACAAAAACAACTAGGGCTGGCCTATTGTAGTCAACTAAGGATAAAAAATTCCTTCTAAAATCATCCGAGTGAACCCCCCTGCAATTCCAAACAATAAAATTCATGTAACTGTTAGTATAATCAAACAGACGATTGGTCGTTTGACCCCTTTGAGAGATCGTCTGGCTTGTCCTGAAGACGAAAGTGGGCATTAGAAGCATTGCATATTTTCCTACTGCTGGGTTTGTGGTTGGCCTGAGACGGAAGGAGGTTGATAGGAGATTTTGAGGACACCTTATATATATCTTTCTTTCGTATTCCTCCTTTTGGACAAAGAACTATGTATTCGTAT
>NW_017670911.1:7121-169016 GCF_001879085.1 Nicotiana attenuata | reverse complement strand
AATAGATCCGGAGTCACGAGTCTAGAGCCTCTAAATGTAACAGAGTGTTATATTCATAGTAATAAAGAAAAGTCTAGGATAGGAAAAGACAATGCAATAAAGGGGAGAAGTCGGGTCCTGCGGACGTCAGGCAGCTACCTCAACAACTCCTAAACCGAAATCCAAGATGACAGTAAGCAGCTCCACTAAGTCTCCGGAGCACCTGAATCTGCACACATGGTGCAGGGAGTAAAGTGAGTACTTCCAACTCAGTGAGTAATAAACATATATAATGGCTGAAAGTAAGAAATCCCGAAATATTACAATATAAAGCTACAATCAACGATTCAGCATGTTAAATGATCAAACAACAACAAACAATGACAATTAAGGCCAATAGATATAAAATGCATGAATGCAATGCAATGCACATGACCGCTGCGGCGCGCAACCCGATCCATTTGGGTACCCGCGCTCACTATGGGGGTTCAGACTCCGGAGGGGCTCCTACAGCCCAAGCACAATATCATCGTAGCATTCGCTACGGCGTGCAGCCCGATCCATACTCAGTCCAGATATATATATGCATGCAAGCCACTCGGGCACAGTCAAAGTGTTCATCTTTTAGTTTCAATTATTAGGAGTTATAGAGCTATGTGTTTAAGTCTTCATTTATTTACTAAGCATTTCAAAACAGTGTCTAACTCAGGACTGATATTATGAAATATGCTAAGCATCATAGAAACAGTGATGAGGATCCCTGAAGGATGCAAATGATAGGCATAAAGCCCCAACATATTCATAAAATCCAAGTAGGATGATTACCAAACAAATTTCTAGTCAAGAACACCGTACGAACATCAATCGGAACGGACTGGGTCACAATCCCCAGTCACAATCGACCCCGCACTCGTTAGAGTGCGTGTCTCGCCTCAATATAGCGTCACAATGTGATATACCGGGGTTTCAAACCCTCAGGTCATCATCTACATCTATTACTCACCTCAAGCCGGCCACAAGTCTAGCTCGCTATGCCTTTGCCTTTCGAATCAACCTCTTCGCACGCCGAATCTGATTAAAACCACAACGAATACGTTACAATAGGCTAAAGAAACATAACCCAATCGAAAAGACTCGAAAAACACTAAAATTCACGAAGTTGGCAAAACCCGAGCCCCGGGCCCACTTCTCGAAAAATTACGAAATTTACATCACCGGATTCCTCGTCTCGCCACGAGTCCGTACATATAAAATTTACCAAAATCGGAGCTCGTTTGACCCTCCAAATTCCATTTTTACATCACAGCTTTCCAAGCCCTAGCTTGACCCGTTTTTGATGAAATTCTACTGATTTCTATGATAAATTTACCATAAACTCGAGTAATTAGGCCAAGAGACTTACCTCCAAATTGATTCTCAGTCAAAACCCTCGAAAATCCTCGCCCAAAGCTCTCCAAGTCGCTTAAAAATGGTGAAAACTACCCCTTGCTCGCGGATGAAATTTAACATTTAAAACCCTTCTGTTACCAGCGAATTTCGCTTCTGCGGTCCCGCTACCGCTTATGCGGGACCGCTTCTGCGGCCAAAAATCTGCTTAAGCGGTTTTCACTTAAAAACCGCCTATTCGCTTATGCGATTCAACCACCGCTTCTGCGGTTCCCTCAAGTCCGCTTCTGCGGTACAGTGTCCGCTTATGCGGACCCGCTGTTGCGAGCCACCTTCCGTTTTTGCGGAATTTTCCCTAGCCGGCCAACGATCGCTTCTGCGACCACATACCCGCTTCTGCGGTCCATTTCCGCAGAAGCGGGAACACCAGATGACAGCAAAAATCTGACCTGCAATACACCTCAAAACTCTCGTTTAACCACCCGAATTCACCCCGAAGCCCCCGGGACCTCAACCAAAAACACCCATACATCCTAACACCTCATTCAAACTTGTTCTCATCCTCAAAACACATCAAACAACGCTAAAACCATCAAATCACATCGAATTCAAGCCTAAGTTTCTTAAAAACTTCCGAATTACACATTCGATCAAAACCCGACCAAAACACCTCCGAATGACCTGAAATTTTGCACACATATCCAAAATCACCTAACGAAGCTATTGCAACTCTCGGAATTCCATTCCGACCCTCGGATCAAAATCTCACCTACCAACCGGAATTCGCCAAAATTCAACCTTCGCCATTTCAAGCCTAATTCTACACCGGACCTCCAAAATCACTTCCGATCGCACTCCTAAGTCACAATTCACCTCCCGGAGCTAACCGAATCACCGAAATTCACATCCGAGCTTTCTAACTAATAAGTCAACATTCGGTTGACTTTTCCAAACCAAACCTTCTTTAAAGAGACTAAGTGTTTCATTTGTTATCCAAACCAATTCAATTCAACTCTAACTCACCCATTGCTGATAATAAAACATGAAAGAGCAATAAATGGGGAAAACGGGGCTGTAACACATGAGACGACGGGTTGGGTCGTCACAGATATAGTTCTGATAGATGAGATACGATGCGGCATTGATGAGAGACTGGAGGTATGGAGGCAGGCTCTAGAATCTAAAGGTTTCAAGTTGAGTAGGACTAAGACGGAATATTTGGAGTGTAAGTTCAGCGACGTGACAGGGAAAACGGATGTAAAAGTGAGGCTTGACTCACAAGTCATCCCCAAAAGAGAAAGTTTCAAGTACCTAGGATTAATTATCCAAGGAGATGGGGAGATCGATGGGGATGTTACGCATCGTACTAGGGTGAGGTGGATGAAATGGAGGTTAGCGTCTGGAGTCTTGTGTGACAAGAATGTGCCACTGAAACTTAAAAGTAAGTTCTATAGAGCGGTGGTTAGACCAGCCATATTGTATGAGGTTGAGTGTTGGCCAGTCAAGAATTCACATATCTAGAAGATGAAAGTAGCAGAAATAAGGATGTTGAAATGTGTATGCGGGCACACTAGGCTGGATAAGATTAGGATGAAGATATTCGGGAGATGGTGTGTGTGGATCCGGTGGACGACAAGATATGGAAAGCGAGGCTTAGATGGTTCGGGCATGTGCGGAGGAAAAGACTAGATGCCCCGGTTAGGAGGTGTGAGTGGTTGGCTTTAGCAGGTATGAGAAGAGGTAGAGGGCAGCCTAAGAAGTATTGGGACGAGGTGATCAGGCAGGACATGGCACGACTCCAGATTTTCGAGGACATGGCTCTTGATAGGAAGGTGTGGAGGTCGAGCATTAGGGTTGTAGGTTAGGGGGTAGTAGAGCATTTTTCCTCTTTGAACCGGCTATTCTGATAGTGTTTTATCTAGGACTGCTAGTGGTTTATGTTGTGTTTCACACTTTTGCATAGTATTTGTGTTATTGCCCTTCCATTTATTTGCTGTTTCTCACGTTGCTGATACTATTTTTCTAATTTCTGTTGTTGTTACGGATATTTTGTCCCTGAGCCGAGGGTCTCACAGAAACAGCTTCTCTACCCCTCCAAAGTAGGGCTAAGGTTTGTGTACTCTCTATCTTTCCCAGACCCTACTAGTAGAATTCTACTGAGCTGTTGTTGTTGTTGTTGTAAATCTTAGTGCAGTTAAAAAATGATAGCCTGGTCATATATAGAATCTAATTGCGCTTTAATCAAAAATTGTCTTAATCCAAAGGGAGCTTGAGATCATGAGGTCTTTCGTTTCAAATATATTGATTCCTATTTAAGTGTAAATTGATGTCGAACTTTTATATTGATATTCTCCCTACTCGTGTGTGTTACCGGGTATCATTTGCATGCGTCTTCTATAAATAATGTAATAACTCTCTCCTTGTTATAAATAGTATTTTATTTATGGTGAATGTCTATATTTTAGAGAGATTTTGGGGTTTATTATTTGGTGGCTAAGTAACTTTTTTTTCATAAATAAAGGGGTTCTATTCCATTGTAATTCATCCCAAATCAATAAGATTTTCTCTCTCTACTTTTTTCTACAATAATCTTCTTCTTCTTTTATTATTTTATAACACGTTATCAGCACACTCTAACCAATTGAGTAGATGATTGGTTGTTTTAATTTATAGAAATACTATTAATTAGTTATCTAATGGTTGAGAAATTAAACCACCAGTGGAGAGAAGATATAGGAATTTGTGTGAGGCTCTTGAGTGAATACATTGATATTCCTATACTAGGCATCTGCTTGGGTCACCAAGTTTTGGGATACGTGCATGGTGCTCAACTTGTACATAATATTGATCATAATGATTGTCAATTATTTCATGAACTTCCTTCATGAATAAATTTTGGACTTAAGATAAGTATTTTACCTTATTTTTGTCTTTTAAATTCTTGAAATTCTATAATTTAATTTTAAATACGAGCAAAGACAATGAATTTTGATTATAACTCTAGTGGAACTTGTAAGAAGTTATAACCACCCGATGTGGTAAAAAATTTATGTCTTGCCATGATCAAATTTATGTATGATTATGAGCACAAGAAGTGAAACCCGTCCCATTGAATTTGCTTCATTCACATTCCCTTAAGAGAATGTGGTAGTAGTATGTGATAAGTCTGAAAGAAGAAAAAATTATTACCGTGAAGGTATCAATGGATATGGACGTGGCAATTGACGAAATTATAATCGTCATCATTGTGGTAATGAGAACAATGAGAGTTCTCAAAATAATCTTTCACTCTGTGAAAGCAATGTTTATCATCGATTTGACATGAGATTTTATAAAGTACATATAGATGATTATGGTCCATTTATAATGTGAGTGTGGCTTATGAATACATATTCATTCTGAAATAATATGAACCTGCTAGTGGTAGTAAATATACCACACTCACATCTGGAAGTAGGTTTGAGATGAAATAAGAAAATAATTCCATTATTATGGCATGAATGATCATTGATCACGTAAATATTGTAATTATGCCAAAATATTATGGCAATGTGATTTATTACAGGGCAAAAGTAATAGAAGAGACATATCTTACCTATAATGATTTTGACAATGACCATAAAGGTATAGTTTTCTCCTTGAAAGAGATATTTACCATATGGATGTTGATGAATATGTGGTAGTACAAAATTAACTGAGAGCTCTGGAAGAGACAATTATTACTGTTTTTGAGAAATAAAATTGATTATCAATAAGGTATTGAGTCGTAGTAAGTCTACTTATTGAGTTTCTAGCGTATTCACGAAAGTGGTTTGTTATATTGAGACTATAAATAAAGGAAATATTTAATATCTTCTATTACTACAACTTGTAGCGAGGTAATATGTTGTGAAAAGTTACCTGCTTTGTTCTCTAGTTTGTACTACATAAATTAAAGTATGCAATAATAAAGTAGAAGTTTATTGATATAAAAACCTATATCATAATAAATTTGGAGTTTATTGATAATTGCACATGTCATAGTGTAAACCTGAAGTTTATCATATTGATAATTTATCCAGTTGGCATAATTGATTTGGCCATGTTAATTTAAGTATAATGTGCAAAAATAAAAGAGAATTTACATGGGTAAGTATTAAAGAACTAGAAAGTTCTTTACGAATTCTCTTATGTTACTTGTTCTCATTAATTAATAGACCAACTAAAATTGCGATTGAATACCTTGAATTTTGGAATTTATCAAAGGTGAATATGGTCTCATTCACTTGCGATGTATACCATATAAGATACATCTATGAGATGGTTACATGTGCGATTATTATTAACCCGCAACCTGGTGTTTGCGAGGTAACTTGCTCAATAACTTAATTTCGAGCATAATTTCCATATTTTCTATTCAAGGTCGTTCATCTTGATAAATTGGTTTACATCACAGCTGGTTTAACAAAATAATTTATTGAGTGCCTCCACTTAATAGTTAAACTATTGCTTATGAGAATAAAATTATCTATATCAGTTTGATATACGTTATATACGAAAGTATATTACATTCTTCCTTCACAAGTGGTTCAGGGTCAGGAACCAAATAATTTTATTTTGTTATTATTGATGTGCAGTGTATATTTTGATTAACACCATAACGCACAAAGGTAAGTTTCCAAAGTTGGGGAAGCAAGTTATTTTTTCTAACATGAGGGGAAGACAAGATAAACTGTTGAGAAAAAGTTACGTGGGATGAATTATCATTTGTACCTCTAGATCCTCGAAGATAATATGAACTTGAAGTTCATAAAAAGATAATTCATCTGCAATAAAGCATGACAAACGAATTTGCTGACCCAAAGAAAATAATTATATTCTCACTGCAAATGCTCCTATTAGAATAAGTCCTGGAAGGACAAAGTCTATGTTACGTTTAAAGCGTATAAACAAATCAATTTCAAATAAAATTATTGATAAAGAAGATGAGCAAATGATCAAAACGATCATAAAGGGAGGCAAGTGATCTAGAAGATCACATGACATAACCCTTCATAAAATCTCATGAAGGTTTAGGTACCTGAAATTATGAATAAAGAGATCTCTATGTTATATCTCTATGAAAAAAGATATTGGAACCGATATAAAATGTTCGTCGACGACATCTATGATAGCGCTAAGTATAGATGAGGACCTTAAGTCTGTCGAATACAGACATACTAATATAGGTCAAATGGAAGAGACACAATTCGAATAGAACTGGTTTCATATGAAAGACATGTAGTTTTGAACATGTAGTTCGAACAGTCGAAAGTATAAAGTCAATGGTGTATGCAATCACTTTCATGTATATCTTGAATGTCTGGCATGGCATAAATACTTGATGTAAATCTATTTATATGGCTTATTTGACTATACTTATATGGCAATCCATGAACGATTTAAAATGCTTATAGCATATACAATTCTTGGAGAATTATGTTGTCCTGAATTACCATATCCTAAGTGCAATTTGTGCACATATGTATCTTGCTATAACTATAAGCATGATAATGTGAAAGCGAGAATTTTTACCTCTATGGAAATATTGAAAAAACCATTCCATGGCATTTTATGAAGACATTACATATCTATCAAGAATGATGATTTCAAGGTGCAACAAAATCATTCAAGTTAATATCGATGATTTATTTATCAAAATCTCTACCAATGATCTTTTGAAGATGGTGCACAAGATTGGAATACGAAGGCTCAAAGATGTGAATTGATTGTCTCTTAGGGGGAGTTAATACACATTGTACTCTTTTTTCCTTACAAGGTTTTGTCCTACTGGGTTTTTCTTGCAAGGTTTTTAATGAGGCAACCAAAATGCATACTGTTAGATATGTGTACTCTTCACTAGAATTTTTTTCCACTAAATTTTATTTTAGTTAAAGTTTTAACGAGGCACATTACCTATTGAAAAGTCATTCAAGGGGGAGTGTTATAAATAATATTTTATTTATGGTGAATGTCTATATTTAAGATAGATTTTAGGGTTTATTACTTGGTGGCTAAGTCACTTTTTCACTACAAATAGACAGGTTCTATGCCATTGTAATTCATCCCAAATCAATAAGAATTCTCTCTCTATTATTTTTCTCTACAATAATCTTTTTCTTCTTTTATTGTTTTATAACACTCCTACCTTTATTTAAAAAATGATCTTAAAAGAGTTATATGCACTAGAGATTTTGTTTTTCAAGTTAGGTTCCCAAACTTTATAGATTTTAACCACAAATTTTCTTAATAATTTTTTTACTTCATCAATTAGCAAAGTTTAATTTCTAACTCTTGATGTAATTTATAAGACTCAGAAAAGCAAGAATGACTTATAGAATTTTCTTTGGGTGTTTTTTTGGTCATTTTGCGTCTTTAAGTGACATGTCTCAGAAAAATAAATCAAGTATCATACTTGTTAACACAAAAAGCATAAGCTGCGGATGGATCTCTAACACCAATATTTAAATGGGATATTTACACAAATAGCCGGTTATATTCACTATTTACTTTTTCTTATCATATACATAGATTATACATTGATTATATACAATTATATACATATAATATATAAATTATGTATATATTATACATCCACGTGCTATTTTTAGTTTAAGCGATTGGATGAGCGGCTATTTTAGCTATTTGAACAAGCATGCCAAGGGCTTCCAATCATTAGAAGCACAAATTTACATCCTCAAATGGTTTAAAAAATTAGTCTCAATATTAGTGATTGTTTATTCGGACTCAAATGACTGAGTGTGCCAGTACAAGTGATTGATTAAACAAACACACGAACTTCAAATATTATGTGTATTGGTCAAAATCTGACCGTTACAGACGGCCTAATCGAGATCCCGTCCAAGCGACGAGATAGTGAAAGACGACATGGTTTGCTCCAAAACCCCGTACTCATAATACCCACCACGACAAAGAACGATACTCAGGAAACGACAAAAGTGGACGTGGTGCGAAAGTGTATTGACCCATAGTGAGGATTCCATAACTATATATAGAGTAGGAGTCTTTCATTAAAAGGGGGGCTTTTTCTCTCTCTTCCCTCTCCTCGATAATCTTCTTAGCAAAAGAGAGGCAACGTCATCTTCCATGGAGGATGAAAAATAGTCATCTCCATCGATTAACAAAAGAAGAAATGACAAATATCAATAAGATTGATCACCCCTATTTCATCTTATGCATTATTTTCTGATTTGTTTATGGATCTGGAGGTTATTAAGTTTGACTAAGATTTACCTCTTCATTCTCTTTAATTGATTTATCCAAAAAGGTTCCAATATCTTTTGAGTCAAACCATTTGGCGCCGTTTGTGGGGATTTCTTAGTGAAAACTTCCTAGTCTCCTCCAGATCAAAAACCGGAAACATGATCACCCACCGAGAGGAACAGTAAGCGAATCTCACACGCCAACCTAGATCATGGCGCTATATACAAGCAAAAGTTACTACCAACATCATCCCCCACACGCCGGGCAGCCCATGAACCAGTCAAAACAAGCCTGGCCCGCACAGGATGAAGGCATAAAAAGGAAGGGAAAGAGAACCGAACACGGTTACCAAACTCAGAAAATACCATCCCCGTCAACTATTGAAGCGCCAAGAAGAGCAAATAACGCCACCGATCCACCTTCGTTCACCAACTCATCAGATCGGGATAAAGAGGATATCATCCTAACCCACCTTCTGCTTGTTGCCCAAAGAAGAACGCAAGCGTACCACGGGCGAGCAAGCAAGGGAACATCCCAACTGAAGAATGGGAGATTATTACGGAACCACCGAAATATCGTCCACCAGACGAACTCGACGCCTCGGAAGTGATGCCCTTCGAATGATACTTCCTCTCCCTCACCAAAAAGGTGTCCCAAGAAAGCCTTCCTGGGGACTTAAAGATCGGTCCGACGAGGAGGAACCCCCCGAGGTCAAAGCGTAATTCATCGTCCCATCCACCAATGACATCTCAAGACCGGAGAACGAAAAGGTTAGACAGGAAAACTCCAATATGTGTGTGAAACGAGTGTGAGCTAAGCAACAACGTTTCCTGCTCTCCGATATCACGCTCCCCGACGCAAGCAAAATTAAGCAGACTGGGACTCACCCGAGAAACGCAGGAGCTAAGTAAAAATGGGACTCCCTTCTTTTATGGTTCTAGTTATGATATTTTATGCCACAGTTTTTTTGGTTCAATTCTTGCTTCCGTTGCTACAGGTTTTAAACATTGTCTTGTTAGAGGCTCATAGTTGTGAATCTTAGCTTCCTTATGGTTAACTGCATTTCCTATTCGGGGAAGTAAATTACATGGAAAACGCGTGTTGTTTGTCTGTAATATCTTCTCCAGCTAGCGGATGTTCATGGTTATATTCTCACTTTCGCTGCTGATTCGATTTGCCATCTTTTTTAGTCGTACTCAGGCTACGGCTCGCTTTTATGGCTTAGCAACTTTATATGGATGTACTTGATTGTTATTGGTACAGATTCTAGAAGAAGAGATTCAGGCAGTAATATGTAAAGCTTTGGAAGAGATATCATCTGAAAAGCGGTATCACGAGAAGTGCCTATTATTGTTGGCTCATGCTTTACAGTTCTACGAAGAAAACAAGTCACAAGGGCAAGTGAGCTCAATATTCTCCAGTAAAAGCAAAATTGAGTGCGTCGGGATTCACCCCGACATATGCACGCACAGTGCGGCGACTTGCGGTTCTCCAAAATCCGACCGTGAAACAACGGGTTAATATTTCGACGAAAGCTCGAAATGACACCCCTAAGGCCAAGGGCCTCCGCCAAAAAGAAGAGCTCGACCTCGATCGAACAATGACGGGTTAATATTTCGACGAAAGCTCGAAATAACACCCCTAAGGCCAAGGGCCTCCGCCAAAAAGAAGAGTTCGACCTCGATCGAACAACGACGGGTTAATATTTCGACGAAATCTCGAAATGACACCCTTAAGTCCAAGGGCCTCCACCAAAAAGAAGAGTTCGACCTCGATCGAACAACGACGGGTTAATATTTCGACAAAAGCTCGAAATAACACCCCTAAGGCCCAAGGGCCTCCACCAAAAAGAAGAGTTCGACCTCGATCGAATAACGACGGGTTAATATTTCGGCGAAAGCTCGAAATGACACCCTTAAGGCCAAGGGCCTCCGCCAAAAAGAAGAGTTCGACCTCGATCGAACAACGACGGGTAAATATTTCGATGAAAGCTCGAAATGACACCCCTAAGGCCAAGGGCCTCCGCCAAAAAGAAGAGTTCGACCTCGATCGAACAACGACGGGTTAATATTTCGACGAAAGCTCAAAATGACACCCTTAAGGCTAGGGCCTACGCCAAAAAGAAGAGTTCGACCTCGATCGAACAACGACGGGTTAATATTTTGACGAAAACTCGAAATGACACCCTTAAGACCAAGGGCCTTCGCCAAAAAGAAGAGCGACCTCGATCGAACAATGATAGGTTAATATTTCGAGCAAAGAAAGCTCGAAATAACACCCTTAAAGCCAAGGGCCTCTGTCAAAAAGAAGAGTTCGACCTCAATCGAACAACGACGGGTCGACATTTTGACGAGAATTCGAAATGATACCCCTAAGACCGAAAGTCATCGCCGAAGAAAACCGGGACTCGCGACGGGATGATACTTTGGTTTAAGCTCGAAAATAAATCCCTACGGCTAAGGCCGCTATTAGAAAAAGAATCCGATACCATTCGAACGTTGATGGATTAGCACCTCGATATAAGGTGAAAAGCACCGTCCCGTCGGCTAAAGCCGTCATCAAGGCTCTACTCAAACCGAGCGACCTTGAAGTCCCCTAAGAAGCGGGAGGTCAGCATGCTGAAATCTACTTTGCATCAAAATTACGAAGAGCAAAACAGGAAAAGGAGTATAGAAGGCATGTAACAATAAAAAATCCTCTTCATACAAAGCCACTGCGCAAACAACCGCAAATTACCTACAGCTAAAATCAACGGATACCAAGAAAAGAACAATAAACAACAATAAAAAAAAGAGAAACAAAGATAGCAATTCTTTCACTCGGCACCATCTCCAGGAGATCTTCCCTCATCACCCGCACCCTCATCACCTTCCGGCGTTGCAGAGTCATATCCACAGTTAACACGAGCCTCTCGTGCCTTCGCCCCGTGCTCCTTCATATGCGGCCTCAGTAACGTTGCCCTCCTCCCACAAACTCTTGTAGATGTCGCGCTGGGCTTCAGCATGAACCCAAAGCTCGTGCAAATGACTAGGAATAGCGGCGGGGGAGGATTTGACTTGAGCCAACAGTTTCTCCTTTTCAGCCTCAAGAGTAGTGACCCGGTCCCTTAGGGTCGATGCCTCTCGGTCGTTCTCACCGATGCGCTCCTCAAGCTTCACTTCCCTCAACGTGGCCGTCGCCCTCTCCTATTCCTGCTCGGATTGGAGGACGCGGATGGTGTTCTCTAAAGCCGCAGCCCTCGCCAAAGCTGATGACCAAGCACTCTCGATATTTTCCAAACCGGCAACTTTTCTCTCCAACTCGGTCAACTTCCCCATCCACTCCGCGCTCATCGCCTCGACCCTGATAAGGTTCTGATCCATCTCTGATTGCATAGACCTCAACTTCTCCTGAAGATATTCGCACTCTGCAGCAACCCCTTTGCCCAGCTCAAGCTCTTCGTCCTTTGCACGAAGTTGCTCCTCGAGTATACTAATTCTACGGATAGCCTCCATCAGTTGCTGGTCCCTCTTCTCCAGCTCCTCGCTGAGGGATCGAGCATCAGGGTTCGCCTTCAGTCGCTCGTGCATCTCACGGCACTTATCGCGATAGCGCTGATATTTCTCCAGCATTGTCAGGAAAATCTTGGCTCGAGTATCAGCCCAGCGAGCACTCTTAATCTCCACCATATACGTCTGAAAAACGAAAAGACAGGCTAAGGCCAGGCCGGCAAGAAAAATGAAAGGAACATAAAAGAAAAGTGAAACGTACCCTCAAGCCCATAGCGGACACTTCGTGCATCAAATCAATATCAGGAACGTTCCGAAGAGCCTCGCTCTCGGCAGCGGAGCACAAGAGGTCAAACTGCGGCACCAGGTCCTCCGTATCTCCCAGAAGGTTGATATCCAACGAAATCTCAAGAATACGGGACGGCCCTCCCGCCTGAACCACCGAACGGGTAAGACCCTCCTCAAACATCCTAACATCATCAGGATCAAGATCAGACTCAGATTCGTAGTCGTCGACCACGACACCCTTTCCCCTTTCTACTGCCGAGGAAGAAGCACGACCAGGTACCGAGGATGAAGGCCCGTCCAAAGTAGTAGCAGCGGCCTCAGAAATCTGACCCCCCATCACGGCCGGTGGCAGATTAATCACAGCGGCAAGAATTTCCGTTGATGGGTCGGACACAACAGCTGGCACCGCCTCTATACGCGGAACGGCATCAACTCCCGCCTCAGATCTCATCAAGGGAAGGCCTTCCTCTAAATATATCACGGTTGAAGGAGTCGTTTCGAACTCCACTCGGCGCCTCTTTGATGGCCCCTCCCTTTCCTCGGCACGGGAAGATTCCCTCACTGGGAGGTGATAGGGGATGAAATCTCAGGTCGAGGGCTAACCTCTGCGTGTATGGCCATAGCCGTGATTCGACTGAAGCGACCCTCGATGAAGGTCGGGTAGTAGATACCGAGGCAGGACGAGCGGACGAGGAGGTTGACGAAAAGCTAATGGAGGAGCCCTCGCTATCCGCACTCTTCCTGGCATCGACAAACATCACCTAAGAAACCAAGTAAAAAGGAAAGGAGAAAGAATAGCGAACAAAGACGATATTACTCACCAGTAAGGGGCTTGCGTCCATATTTCTCAAAGAAAGACGACCATGTACGGACACCCACCGTATGAGGAATGATGGCGCTCACCCACTCGCGGATACCATCAACAGGTGCAGGAGGTAGCTTCGCGGCTGTAAAAACACAGTTTAGTACTACCCAAAAGAAAGCAGTCAAACATCATCCCGACAAAAAGCATAGAAACTTACGGGCGAAGTTCCATTTCTCAGGGAACCCCGTAGGATCCGCCACAAGGTGTTCGGTCCGCACATAAAAGTAATTCTCGTAGAAGCAACGGTTGGCTCTATCGTCCATCTTCACCACCAGACTCTTCGACCCTCGGTGGCGCATGTGAATCATCATGCCACGAATTAGTTGAGGGGCGAAAATATTGAGCATATGCCCCAAAGTGATCTCACGACCAGCAAGCTCCGCAAACTTGAGCAGCATGAGGAATAATTTATACAGGTACGACGAAAGTTGCGCTGGGCATACCTCGTAAAAGCGGCAGAAATCTACCACCAAGAGAGGGAGAGGAAGCGTGTATCCAACAATAAAGGGGTAGGCGTAGAACGCGCAATACCCTGGGCGGTCAAAATGGACTATGTCATCCCCCACCGCCGGCAGTATTTCAACGTGGCGAGGGATCCCCCACATAGCCTTCAATTCTGCAATCCCCTCCTCAGTTATGACGGAGGGAGAGGTTCCGGCGGGGCTTTGGAAATCGCTCCATGCTTTCCCAAGGCGAGGCAAGATCTCAACCACCGACGGGACCTCCTCATCTTCTACCACTTCTGCTCCTCCAGTGGCCAGAACATCATTTTCCGGCGCCGGAGTTGTGGCAGAGAGGTCAGCGCGAGAAGAATCGCCAGCCATTTGAATCAATTTGATAAAGCAAAAGGATAAAGAAAAGAAAATACGAAAACTCCTGGCTAACTGGAGGAAATCAAAAATCTGAAGTATCGGGAGGAAAGAAGATTCGCAAAGTTCTCTTAAGCAAAGGCAAAAAATGTGTCAAATCGAATGGTGCAGTCCTATTTATAAGAGACATAAATTTTTCAAGCATGAAATCCAAGAGTCGCCAATTGAAGTTGATAGGGCATGAAACAGTTCAACCCCCTGGGAACGTATGTCATAATGGCAGGTGACCATAAACAACGCTTCAAGATAAACGATGCTCAGAACGACCGTAATGGTTCAAGGATATCGAAAAGACTCCGTCACATTACTAGAATCTAAAGACCATACCCAAGGGGTAGGTAGTCAAATTTCTCTTAGATATGTAACAATCATAATCCGCCTACCAGGCCCGACAAGAGACGACCCCGGTAGACGGAGGCACTAACTGTATTGGTCAAAATCTGACCGCTGCAATCGGCCTAACCAAGATCCAAGATCCCGTCCAAGCGACGAGATAGTGAAAGACGACATGGTCTGCTCCAAAACCCCGTACTCATAATATCCACCACGACAAAGAACGATACTCAGGAAACAACAAAAGCGGACGTGGTGCTGAAGTGTATTGACCCATAGTGAGGATTTCATAACTATATATAGGGGAGGAGTCTTTCATTAAAAGGGGGGCTTTTTCTCTCTCTTCCCTCTCCTCGATAATCTTCTTAGCAAAAGGAAGGCAAAGTAATCTTCCATGGAGGATGAAAAACAGTCATCTCCATCGATTAACAAAAGAAGAAATGACAAATATCAATAAGATTGATCACCCCTATTTTATCTTATGCATTATTTTCTGATTCGAAAAAGGGTCATTCCTGTCCCTGTACTATTAAATATTAGTTATTTGTACCCTCCCCCCCCCCCCCCCCGGTTATACTATTCAACCCTTTTTATCCCTACCGTTAGTGATATTGAAATATCTACCCTCTGATTAATGGAGCCAACTAGAACGGACACGTGGCGCAATCTTAAGACACCAGACCTTTTTCTTTTTTTCTTTTTTTAATTCGCATTTTTGGGGGGGGGGGGGGGAATTAAGACACCCGATCTAAACCCACTTATTGACCCGATCCGGAACCCTTTAACGGGTTAAATTAAATACCCCCTCCAGCCCGTTTATTTCAGTCGTTTGTTCTTCTTCATCTATTCCCAAATCTTAGGGTTTTTCAATCTCCTTATTCTTCAATTTTCTCACTGTTGTTCCCGTAAATCAGTCATTTAATTTCAACAATATCACAAGATAGTTGTTCGTCTCAAGAAGTTGGTTCAAAGAGGAGGTGTTTATGCGGATTGACAGCCCACTACTTTACGGCTTACACTCCATGCAACGCTGATCGGAGATTCTACAAATATCCTAAACCTGATGTGAGTTAATTTATATATTTATTGTGTTGTGATTGTTTGATTCTTTTCTACACTGAAATCATTTCAATTATTTTTCCAGAATCTTTCGGATCTAAGAGATGTTGCTAGTAGGAGACATTTACCCCCACAATTCGCATATGAAGAAGACCCTGCTATAAGGCCAAAAATTATTTCAGAGGCAAGGACAAGGCTTCAAGTGAGACAAGAACCAAGTCTTCCATCAGTGTCAAGAGTTATCCCCGTAAGAGGTGGTTCAACTGGTGTGAGTGATCCTTCAAATCTGCTCTACTCACCAAGAGGACTCACATGGAAGGGAAAAGATGTTGTAAGTAGCAACCGGTTGGAGATGCAAGCTCAGAAATAAATTGGAAAACTGCAAGCAAGAAAGGGAAAAAAGAGTACTATGTTGGGGTAATGGGAAATAGGTTTTTGGAGTAATGGTTTATGACTTAGTTTTTTGTCAAAACAATTTAGTTGGTGATGTAATTTATGGCTTCGGCCAGTACATTTACTGCTACTCTTATTTTGCTATGTTAGTGATGACAATTGGATGCCATAGTATGACTTAGGTGGTAACTTCTTTTGGGGTTATAGTATGGCATCTGTAGGTCAATTTAACTGTACCTTAACAGTTAACATTATAAATTAATGGTTTTAATGTCATGTTATATGTATCAACCAGTTTTAGCTATTGTTGAACAAGCTCAGTTTATGTCATGTTATTGTTGAACAAACTCGATTTATGAGAACCCAGATTTGGATGTTTTTGATGTAGTTGGATACTCATAGAGTGAAGATACAAGATGCTAAGTTTGTTCAAGGACATTTAATTTCATACTCAAACTACATTATTCATCTAGCCCAAAAGTACTACTTATAATTAACATGAGAAAAAATCCAAAATGAACAGCAGTAAACACATGGCTATCACAATACATGGCTAATTTCATCTTTCACCCAACAAACACTAGATTGCTTCGTAATACAATAGGCTAATTTCTAAATTGCTCTAAATATCCCAACCTAACTCAACTTAATAATACAAAATACCACAACATTAGATATCATTTAATTCATCAAACAAGCTGCAATTAAGGTACCAAATAGGACCCATGATATCAAAATAACTAAGTTCATTTTCTTGGAATTGGTCCTTTCCAGTTGATTTGTAGCTTCCATTTCTTCAACTTTATTCTTCAATAAGTCCCTTTCGAGATAAGCCGCATCCAACATCGACTTCAACATGCTTATTTTGGTCTCTCCAACTTCAATTATGGCCTCCATTGCTTTAACTTTTTCTTTTAATTTCAGGCTTTCAACCTTGGCTACATCCAATTGCGACTTCAACTTGCAAATAACAGTCACAGCTCTGTCCGATAATACTTCATCAACCTATTCGTAATAGCCACACGAAGTTTTCTGGAAAAATAATTGAAATGATTTCAGTGTAGAAAAGAATCAAACAATCACAACACAATAAATATATAAATTAACTCACATCAGGTTTAGGACATTTGTAGAATCTCCGACCAGCATTGCATGGAGTGTAAGCCGTAAAGTAGTGGGCAGTCAATCCGCATAAACACCTCCTCTTTGAACCAACTTCTTGAGACGAACAACTATCTTGTGACATTGTTGAAATTAAATGACTGATTTACGGGAACAACAGCGAGAAAATTGAAGAATAATGAGATTGAAGAACCCTAAGATTTGGGAATAGATGAAGAAGAACAAACGACTGAAATAAACGGGCTGGAGGGGGTATTTAATTTAACCCGTTAAAGGGTTCCGGATCGGGTCAATCAGATCGGGTGTCTTAATCCCCCCCCCCCCCCCAAATGCGAATTAAAAAAAGAAAAAAGAAAAAGTATCAATATCACTAACGGCAGGGATAAAAAGGGTTGAATAGAATAACGGGGGGTACAAATAACTAATACTCCCTCTGTTCCAATTTATGTGAACCTATTTCCTTTTTGGTCCGTTCCAAAAAGAATGAACCATTTCTAAATTTAGTAACAATTTAGCTTAAACTTACAATTCTACCCTTAATGAGAAACTTTTATAACCACAAAAATACTCTGGGCCCCTTTTTGACTTGTTTAGGACCACAAATTCCAAAAGTCTTCATTTTTTCTTAAACTCCGTGCCGAGTCAAACAGGTTCACATAAATTGGAACAGAGGGAGTATTTAATAGTACAGGGGCAGGAATGGCCCTTTTCCGTTTCTGATTTGTTTATGGTTCTGGAGGTTATTAAGTTTAACTAAGATTTACCTTTTCATTCTCTTTAATTGATTTATTCAAAAAGGTTCCAATATCTTTTGAGTCAAACATTATGGAGGTTTATAACGTTTATGATTTGATTAATACAGGCAAAGGTTGTGGTGCCTACTGCCTTGTGCAACCTTGTTATGGGAAAATCGAATTTATAAAAGACGTCCCACTTTATTTTTGTGAATAAGTTCATCATTTTATTTTCTGATGTTTAGTGATTAAAGACAGTATGCGAATCACACCCAAAGGAGGCATTCAGAAAATATAATGATGATAGGCTAGGTGGCCTTTATCATTTAGCAAGCCAGCTAAAGACTAGTTGGAGAAAAGAATAATCATCTTTTCTACAATCTTACTGCTATACTCCTTTTTGCTTTCCTTTTTAAACTTAATTTGGCACCTTCCACTACAAATATTGCGACGAGATCCAACTACCACATGCCACTACTTTTATTAGAGGCACAAACACTCATCTTAAACTTTTGAAGCTTCTTCATACTGATAGATATCCAGCTTATTATTCTCAACTTGAATTAAAGATTTTAATGGAATATATATTTAATCTAATATATTTCACGGAAAAATATGTGGGTGTAATTATTATTTATTATTTTTTCAAAAATAATGTGTACATTTAATAGGGTTGAGGCCACTTAAAAATAAAACAAAAAGACAGAGTATCAATTTAGAATGAAGTAAAATGTTAAGATTATTGTCATCCTAGATTCAAATTCATCTAAAAGTGGAATTATGAGCGCATCACTTTCACAAAATCTCATGTATGCTACTTGCAGCAGCAGTTTTTGAAATTAAAATATGAAATGTCTTTTAGGAGATAACAGAAAATTACAGCCTGTGCGGATCAATATATCCAAGTGTATTTCGGGTCAAGAAGAAGACCCGAAAACCCACCCAACAATATCCAAAAACTTGGGTCCACCGTTACATTGACATTGACCAACAGTGCGCAATTAATTCCCATAAATTGAAAGATAAAGAAGGGAGAGCAAAATCATTCTGTTTTTTCCAAATAAATTAAAATCAGAAATTCAAATGAAACAAACGGAAACAGAAACGGGAACGGAAACGGGAACGGAAATGGAAATGGAAATGATGCTTCTCTGTATCGTCAAATTAAACTAAACTAAAAGTCGTCTTCCTCCGCTGCCCTGACGGCTTTTCCAAATTTCTCAGTCCACCTTCTACCCCCCCCCCCGACCCCACCCCACCCCACCCCACTCCCCACCATATATCCACATATATTGTATGTAAAGGAGAAGCAAGAAATTCATACGCGTATTTAGTTGAATTGTGAGGCTCGATCTTATAGGAGAAGATCTCTCTTTGCTAGGGATCTAGAAATATAGTTAAAGCCTCTCTCTCTTGGGTTTGGATCTGATGGCGTTATCGGGGATGAGAGGTTTGTCAGTGTTCATAAGCGACATTCGAAATTGCCAGAACAAAGAGGCAGAGCGTCTTCGTGTTGATAAAGAGCTTGGCAATATTCGTACTCGCTTCAAAAACGAAAAGGTCACTACTTTCTTTATATATGTGAATCCTTGATAATTTTCATAGATGTGTAAATGTATGCGAAGGGTTTTGCTTTCTCTTTATCGCCTAATTGCAATATTGGGGTTTGTTTTCATTTATATCTTCAGCTGAAATGTTATTGCATTTTTTACTACTACTGTATGAGCTATGCTGTGTATATGGTCTAACTGTAGGTCCTTTTGTTTGATTTTGGGCTTATGTTAAACTGCTTGGGAACGGGGTATTATAGAGGTATCTGCTAGTTAAGTAGAAGCCGTATGCACTTATTGAATTCATTCTTGTGTTTTAACAGTATAAGTATTCCGCAAAGACTTGAATGCATTGTAAGAAATCATTAAGATTGATCCAGTTTTGAATTTACTAGATACTTAGTTACTATTTGCTTGTTAGGTAAAGAATGCCCGATTTAGGCTAGTTAAGATAGCAGTGTGAAGGTCTAGGTCAGAAAAAGATATATCTTTTATATTTTCTAGTGGATGATATTGAATTGAGATGATTTCATTAGCCTGAATAACAATTAGAGTTGTGAGGAATCACTTTGTGTTATCGTGCAACTTGAACAATTCTGTGGTAAATGCAGGTGTCGACTGTTCCTATCTAAATGTGGATCCATATATCCACGTGACAGTTGTTAACTTTTGAATTGGTTCTTGGTGATGTATCTGTTCAAGCCCTTAAGAACTGTGCCCCTAGCATTATTAGATTGACTAAGGCGGGAAAGGAAGAAACAAAGGACTGCTTGTTTATATAAACTAGAGCGATAGCCGAATTCCTTATGTGTTATCATGTAAAGCATAGAAGTTCGAAACAAACTCTAGGTATAAGCTGTAGAACTATCCGAGTTGGTAGAGATGATGTTCGATTAAGATGCTACATAGTTAAGGACTTTGAAGTAGCATCTATAACAGTTATTGTCTACTGAGGGTGCAGTGATCCTGCAAGTGTTAAGCCTTACAAGAATATTCTGTAAGGTAAAAGGGATATGAGCAGGGTTGGCTTTACAACCAGAATAGTATCGAGTTCTTTCCACCATATTGTTGATACAAGGTAATGCTCTAAGTCTCTAACTAGGGTCCCATAGTTTGTTAAGATGCATAATAATATGCATTCATCTACTGAGTACTGAGGATGCTGTACTAACAAAAAAAATATTGAGGTTTCTGCAAGTTTCTTGCATATGTAAGGTATTGAACTTAGATCCTATGTGTTCAAAGTTGGACATTGAACTAGCGGTAAAACAAAGAAAGATGTAGAATTAGATTTTCAATGAAGATATCTCAAATGCTTTTTTTATTGAGGTGCTATTCAAAGGAGGGGAAGGAGCTAACTATATGACATTTTTGTGAACATTGGATTGTCTCCAAATGCTCTCTCTCTCTCTCTCTCTCTCTCTCTCTCTCTCTCTCTCTCTCTCTCTCTCTCTCTCTCTCTCAAAATGATGAAACATCTCATCTAGCCTCTTTTTTGCTTGTTCAATCAAAGGGGATGTTATAGATGAAGGGTGGAAGAAAAGAGAGATATTTTCAACCTATTGTTAGTGACACTACTTATGGCGATTAATCAACCAGAAGGGGCAAAAATTAGATAAGAAGGAGTTTAGATGCCTAATTTGTTCATATTTGTTTGATACTCTCCTAAATAAATAGTGGAATTGGAGGACATAGTCAGATATATACAAGGCAAATGCATTAGTGAAATTGTAATACTCAAATATTCTTTAGTGAATAACTGGGACCAGATGGCAGATGCTCCATCATAGTGTTTCCTTACTTTGTTGCTTATTTAATTTCTGTGTTTCTTGATCTGTCTATATAGCTTGGTAGAGCTGCCTTGGCTGTAAAATTTAATCTGCTTCAACCATGGGGATGGAGTTTATACTTGTTTTTTTGCAACAGGGGTTGACACCTTATGAAAAGAAGAAATATGTCTGGAAAATGCTTTACATTTATATGCTTGGTTATGATGTGGATTTTGGTCACATGGAAGCCGTATCTCTGATATCTGCTCCAAAGTATCCCGAAAAGCAGGTACGTCCCCGTTCTTCTTTTCATTCAATCACATTGATAAGTAATCACCTAGGAATTATGGTAACTTAAGGTAATCCTATTTCTCGGTTATCAAAAAAAATAAGGTACTCCTATTTCGTTCTAGAAGTTGATATCTATATTTTCAGCTGTACTTTCTCTTAAAACTATTGAAACCACGGCTTTATAGAAATAGTTGGAGAATGTTATTGTGTGATACATCTTTTTTGTACTCGGTAATCTTCTTACATACGTACATACTAGTTCAAGATGGAGGTGGTGCACGTTCTAGTCTTCCCTGTGCTGCAGCTTCTATTTTGTGTGAATATTTGAAGCAAGGACTTTGAGGTTTGACTGATTGCTTTTTTGTGTTTTGCAGGTTGGGTACATAGTCACATCATGTTTGCTCAATGAGAACCACGATTTTTTGAGATTAGCAATTAATACAGTACGCAATGACATAATAGGCCGCAACGAGACTTTCCAGTGTCTAGCATTGACTTTGGTACGGGTCGCAGATGTTTTGTTGCTCTTTACTTGCATATATGCAAATCTTGTGTTGTTATTTGCTTTTCCTGGAAAGGAATCTTTTGCCTGCAATGTATTGAAGCTTTGGTTTTTTTTTTCCCCATATATTTCAAATTGTAAATGTTCATGTATATACGCAGGTTGGAAATATTGGGGGAAGGGAATTTGCTGAATCTCTGGCACCTGATGTTCAGAAGTTACTCGTAAGTGATACTTACAGCATTGAGCTTGTGAGTTTAAAATTGAGGTTGACTCTTTTTTTCCCTTCTTTTTGTGCTGCAAGATATCAAGCAGTTGCAGGCCACTTGTGAGGAAGAAGGCTGCCCTATGTCTCCTGCGTCTTTTTAGGAAAAATCCTGACGTCGTGAATGTTGATGGCTGGTATGTGTAATTATGTATTTGAATGGTTTATGGAATGACTTCATTCGTGTTTCAGCGGTTGGAGTTTCCTCATATTCCAGGTCAGATAGGATGGCACAACTACTGGATGAACGGGATTTTGGTGTTTTGACATCTTCCATGAGCCTTCTAGTTGCATTAGTGGCTAGTAACCATGAAGCATATTGGAGTTGTCTTCCAAAATGTGTTAAAGTGTTGGAAAGGCTTGCCAGGAACCAAGATATTCCACAAGAATATACGTACTATGGGATCCCATCTCCCTGGCTTCAGGTTTGTTTACTCCTTACTGTTGAATTTACCGAACCCAGTATTGTCTGTGGATAAAACTGCATATTTTGCCGATGAACCTTAAAACACACATATGCTTTCCAATTGGATTATAGTCAATATATGCACATCAGTGCATGGCGTTAAAAATTGGGTGAGTGGGTAGGCTGATCCTTAAAATGATAAATTTGATGTACCGACGCCAGTAACTTAAGAACAAAATGGTGATCTCTGCTCACATATCATCTTTAATTTTTTTGATTTTGATCTCAGGTGAAGACTATGCGGGCTCTTCAATATTTTCCGACTATTGAAGATCCGAGCACTAGAAGATCATTGTTTGAGGTATTCTCACCTGTAAAAGATGCTCGTTTACTGCAAACATATCATTTATTTGTACATGCCAGAAAAAAAAGAATCTGGAGTAAAAACCCAAAACTCATTTCATTTCATTCAATTAGGTTTTGCAACGGATATTGATGGGAACTGATGTGGTGAAAAATGTGAACAAAAACAATGCGTCACATGCAGTCCTATTTGAAGCCCTTGCTCTTGTAAGTTTCTAATTGTAACAGGTCGTTCTTCTTGAGTGTTCTTGAGATAGTCTTATGCTTTCTATGAAGTTCAGTGCTAATGGCTATGGAATCTGACATTTAGTAACTTAGTTCTTTATGGAGAACAGTTTTCATCAAATCAAATGCCTGGTGATTATAAATTCTAGAGTCATGTTTTCTTGGAATGCATTCTGATTTCTGACAAATTGCTAAATCAATATTTGGCAGCTCAGTGACCTGAAACGTTCTCCATGAAATTATGTGCATTCTTTTTTTTCTTGCCACTCTGATAGCTACTCCTTTATCAAAAAGCCACTGCTTGTTCATCGAGAAAATTCGCAACTCTTAACCCTTTGGGAACATTATGTGCTAAGACATGCTATTTTGCGTTATTCAGATTTTCAAAACTTGATCTGCTGTTTTAAGTTCCTCTGTCCCCTGCTTTCTCGTAAGACTTGAGGGCTAAATTCTAATTGCTTTACTGCAGGTCATGCATCTTGATGCCGAAAAGGAAATGATGTCTCAGTGTGTTGCGTTGCTTGGGAAATTCATTGCTGTCCGTGAGCCAAATATTCGTTATCTTGGCTTGGTAAGTCGTAGCAGCATACAAGCTATGCCCGAGGTCTTTTAGTCCATCAGTGGCACTGTGTAACGTGTATATGCCAAATTTTTGACAAACTAATTTGTGAATAACTCCAGTTAACAGCATGCCGCCTAGACAATTCTGATTTCCTTATGTTATTATTGCCGAAATGCAGGAGAATATGACTCGGATGTTGATGGTCACAGATGTACAGGACATTATCAAAAGACATCAAGCTCAGATTATTACCTCACTGAAGGATCCTGATATCAGGTAGATTTTGAGTCTTGTTTTTCCCCTATCTTCTGCCCCAAATCTTTGGTGGTTTTCAAAATATGAATTAATCAGTTCTCAGTTCCAAATAAGGAAGGGGAGTCTTGGCGTAACTGATAGAGTTGCCTCCATGTGACCAGGAGGTCACGGGTTAGAGCCGTTGAAACAACCTCTTGCAGAAATGCAGGGTAAGATTGCGTATAATAGACCCTTGTGGTCCGGCCCTTCCCGGACTCCGCGCATAGCGGGAGCTTAGTGCACCGGGCTGCCTTTTTTTTTCCAGTTCCAAACAAGTTGGAGTTGGCTTTATGAATCTCTTTATTTTGTTTGGTTTTCTGGAAAATATAATTAAGTAAAATATACTTCGCACGGCAACAAAAACTCTTTTGGAAATTGATCACTTAAAGAAATTTAGTTGCTTATCAATTGTCTGATAATACATCTGGAGTCTTATTTGATTGTCTGCAGTGTTCTTTCTTCAAATTGCTGTTTTCCTTTTTTTTTTGTTACTTTGAAAGTCAGTCTAGCACCACTCAGTCTATCACATGTTCATACTAATCCGAGGATTCAATTGTTTCCTTTACTGATTTCAATTACTCCTTACAGTATTAGGAGACGTGCCCTTGATTTACTATATGGCATGTGTGATGTTTCTAATGCAAAAGACATCGTAGAAGAATTATTACAGGTATATTACCACCTGGCTGTGGGTGGTTATCTTCAATTTTTTTCCGAATTTTGCTTTTCAATGCTATTTTATGTTGGAGAAGGTAAAGAAGAATATGCAACTAACTTTATGTGTTTTCAGTATCTCAGTACAGCAGAGTTTGTGATGCGTGAAGAACTGTCACTTAAAATAGCAATTCTCGCGGAGAAGTTTGCTCCTGATCTCTCATGGTATGAAATTGATATGCAACGTGAAATGCACATTGTTGTCGTGTATTATGTATCACGAAAACTGTTGGTGCGTCACAAAATGATGTATACCTGTGTCAATGTAGGGTATGTTGTCTAATGGCTTCAGCTAGTCAATATGATATATAACCTTATAGATGGACAAGGTGCAAAATAAACTGGGTCTAGG
This sequence comes from Nicotiana attenuata, assembly GCF_001879085.1. Lineage (NCBI taxonomy): Eukaryota > Viridiplantae > Streptophyta > Magnoliopsida > Solanales > Solanaceae > Nicotiana > Nicotiana attenuata. The sequence goes on along the minus strand of NW_017670911.1, from coordinate 143,965 downwards.
CCTTCCCCGTTGACAGGCCTAGGGTAGTTCTACTACTTGAAACACGTAAACTGATGTTCATGAGTTGCCAATCTACTTCTTTGATTCTCAATGTAACAATCACATGTATTGCATCTCTGCTCCCATGTTGATTGATTGAATTCCTGCATGTGAAAATGGTGCTGGCAGTAAGCAATCTATTAAATCAGAAGTGCCTTATGTTGGGAGAGGTTATGAGAGAAGACGTGATTTATATTTTGGAAATGATACGTTGGATTCACCTTTTCAAAAAGAAAATGAGACATCAGATTTCTTATCGACTAAATGAAAATACACTTTTCTTGAACTATATATTAATATATAATTGCCTAATTCACCTTACCTTCTTTTTTTAAGGCTGTCAAAATTTAAAAATCTTGTCTTCTTTGTCCTTCAGTTTAATCATTAACGGGAACCTTCCCAGGGAATTTTTCTAGTCAATCAAAATATATCAAATTGGAATAGAAGTTTGAAATCACTCTTCAAAAATTGTTTCATGCAAAATCTCGTGTTTTTATCTTTGCATATTCATAACTCTGATTCTAGCGCCTTTAGTGTTTTTAAGCACTCAAGATCTAGATGTCCACGAGAACTGTTTCCTTGTTGCTCTACGTATGTGATGACATCTAAGAGTATACTCATGGTTCACATGCAGGTATGTCGATGTCATCCTTCAATTGATTGACAAAGCCGGCGATTTTGTCAGTGATGACATTTGGTTCCGCGTAGTGCAGTTTGTTACGAACAATGAAGATCTTCAGGTAACTATAGCTGTCCTTCCATTGCTGCAATGTGGTCTCAGCTTCTTTATTGGTGGGATTCAGTCTACTCTATGTCTTATTTCCAAACCCCTTTCCTCAGCCTTATGCAGCTTTGAAAGCCAGAGAATATCTTGATAAGCCTGCCATTCATGAAACAATGGTCAAGGTGCGTTCTTTTGCTATAATACTACACCCTGTTAGTGTTACTGCAAAAAATTATAAACCCTCTGTATGTTCTTGCTGCATAACTGCATTGTGGCTAGCCCAGTCATTTGATATACTGAATACGCATGAGCTGTAAATAGGATATGAAACTGCAGAAAAAAATGGAACTGCTGTTATATCTTTCTTTGCTTGTACATAGCTGTTGTGCACATCCATCCTCAAATAAGCCGTTGTATGTCTGCAGTGTTATCGTCAACTATGACATGGATAATTTTGGAAATATAACAACTGGAAAAGAATTGTACTGAGGGACTAATCTAACTTTGGAATTTGTGCTTGGATATGCTTGATTGTATTTTGCTTTTACCTATTAGAGAAACACTCGTGAGCTTCCAGTTCTGAATTTCTCAACATCTTATTTTATTTAACATTGGTATTGGCGTATAACATACTCAAGGACAAATGATTAGAAGTTGTCTCCTATCACCTGAAGACACATGGAACGAGTAGTGAAAACCAAGTCTTGGATATCTGACTCCCAGGTGGAAGAATTGCTGAAGATGTTTCTTCCAAAAAATTTAGAGAGAGATTGACTTGAGATGTCTGTAACATTCCATTATACCACTGAAAACAACTTCACCTTGATCTAGAGAATTGTGTTGCACCTTGATCTAGTGCATACCTCATACCAGGAATAGGCTTGGTTCTTGAGGGTTCAAAAGTTAAGCAAGCCATGTCCTTATCAATTTTAGGTCCTGGTTTTGCACGCCTCTGTTTTACATGGACCTTCTATTGGTCCAAGATTGCAATCTCAAGCATATAGCACTTAAGATAACGCTTGCATTGCCTTCTCACACTGACATGGGTTGTCTTGTACTTCGTTCTTGGCTACTTTACGTAACCCTGTCATAGAGTTTTAACTGATTAAAAAAAAGTCTCTTAGAGTGTTGCTGAGTGTTCAGTTTCTTTGCAAGTTTTACTGGTTAATTGCAATAGTGCAAGCATAAGCTCCCAAAGAGCAAAAAATTTTCTGCACAAGCTCCTATTTTACTTTTTTGATGTGTGGGCTGTCCTATCTCATGTCAATGATGGAAACAAAACATTATTGGGAAGCTAATGGAATATTTAATTTTGCTGTTGTATGATGGAGCAGGTAAGTGCATATATCCTTGGAGAATACAGCCATCTTCTTGCTAGAAGGCCAGGATGTAGTCCGAAGGAAATATTCAGCCTCATTCATGAGAAGCTTCCTACTGTTTCGTAAGGGCATTTTGACATTTGATCTCGTCTTTTCATCATTTCTTTTCTCATCTTATACCAGTTATATCGTTCAGGACTTCAACAATTCCAATTCTTCTTTCGACATACGCAAAAATTTTGATGCATACACAACCACCGGATCCAGAGCTACAGAATCAAATATGGACAATATTCAGAAAGTAAGTTTTTACAATGTAGTAATCTATGCATCCTGTATGTAGTTAATTGTGCCAAGATATCCAGATTAATTCAGCTAATCGATAGAACTGCACATATATCCTAGATATGAGAGCTGCATCGATGCTGAAATACAGCAACGGGCTGTGGAATACTTAGAGTTGAGTAAGAAAGGTGCAGCTTTAATGGATGTCTTAGCTGAAATGCCTAAGTTCCCTGAGCGACAGGTATTTAAGCAACTTTGCATTTGATTAATTATTATCTGCACTATATTTGCATAATTGACCTTTTGGTTTGAGGGCTGGCCTTCTTCTGCATCATTTGCCGTCTCAAGTGCACAATATATCGTTTTGTTCTTTTCTTTTTTGATTTGAGTCACAAGTACTCTTTGGATGTAGTCCTCATTGATCAAAAAAGCAGAAGATACTGAGGCTGATACTGCTGAACAAAGTGCAATCAAGTTGCGCACACAACAGCAGACCTCTAATGCTCTAGTAGTAACAGACCAGCGCCCTGCTAATGGTAGTCCACCAGTCAATCACCTTGGTTTAGTAAAGGTTCCAAGCATGACCGTGGTAAGATGTTTCCAGCACCATTATGCTGAACTTAAAATTGAGGATTAATTGCTTTTTCTGTGAATCAAAGACCGTAATTAACATTTATTGCATGGTCAGGATCGTAACTCAGCAGATCAAGGGGAGATTGAGCCGAATGGAACTTTGACCGTTGTGGATCCTCAACCTCCTTCAGCACCTTCACCTGATGTCCTGGGAGATCTTTTAGGTCCACTAGCTATTGAAGGCCCTCAACCTGCTGCTACCCAACCTGCCCATAATTTGGGCTGTGGTGTTGGCGTTGCTCCAAATGCAGAGGATGCGCTAGCACTTGCAACTGTTGAAGAACAGACTGCAACAGTCCAGGTATTGCTTGGTCCAACTTGGTGAATATGATTTACCTTCTGGCTTTCATGTGATGACTTCTAATGTTCTGAAAGAAAGATGGTTCCCCTCTCCTTCTGATTGGGGTTCCCATGGTCATTTTACTAAATTTAAAATAAGCTCTAAATAGGGGCATTTATGCCATGACCACAAACATATGTTACTGGCCAGTGTATGTTCTTTTAACTGATTCCAGCTAAAGTCTGATGTGATCACATTTCCAAAATCAGAGAGCTCGTTTTCCATTTATAATTTGTTATGATTCCTCTGATCTTCTCTAGTTTCATGCTTCTGACCATCTTGTTTTACAATTCATGGTTGTAGCCAATAGGAAATATTGCAGAAAGGTTTCTTGCCTTGTGCCTCAAAGACAGCGGTATACTGTATGAGGATCCTTATATTCAGGTACTTACTTTTCTTGTTTGTTATTACTGTCATTGGTGGACCTTTTGGCGCTTAGTTTAGTTTGTTGGCACAATTCCAGATTGGCATAAAAGCAGATTGGCGGGCACATCATGGACGACTTGTCCTCTTCTTGGGAAATAAGAATACGTCTCCACTTGTTTCGGTTCAGGCTCTGATTTTGCCCCCATCTCATCTGAGATTGGAACTGTCACTAGTACCCGAGACAATTCCTCCTCGTGCACAGGTTAGGTTATTATTGTGCTTTTGTTAGGAGTGGACTTCTTTCACTCTCTTCTTGTCAGTCTTCTTTCAACTTGTGATTACCTAGTGATATGAACTTCTGCAGGTTCAATGCCCTCTTGAAGTAGTCAACCTCCGTCCAAGTAGGGATGTGGCCGTCCTGGACTTCTCCTATAAGTTTGGGACGCATTTGGTATGAAACATTTATTTTCTATTCATCTATCCACAGTTCGTATAATTATATATGTGTATTGACCTTGTTGTGCATTTACAGGTCAATGTTAAACTTCGACTTCCTGCCATCTTGAATAAGTTTTTTCAGCCTATATCTATATCTGTGGAAGAGTTTTTTCCACAGTGGAGATCACTATCTGGGCCACCACTGAAGCTCCAAGAAGTGGTATTTCATTTTATGTTCTTGCTTGACTTTAGGAATATCACACCTATCTAACTGTGTGTAAGAATTAAGAACGTTAATAGTAAAATCCTGGACTTCTTTCCACCTTGTATATGTATACATATCCTACATTGTGATCTCAACCTAAGTTGCGCGGACTCTTTGATTTTGGTGCTGACGGGGACGGGAGCGGGAGCAGGATACGTCCCCGATTCGGTCAACTGACTTCGGACACTTTGACTGAAGTCCATCGACAAATTTGGGAGAAAATTTGAGATTTTGATTTCTCAAAATAAAAAATAAAACAAATTTAGGAGAATGAAAGAATAATGTCCATCTTGGAGAATGAAAGAATGAATTCTACAATATTCATGTAAGTTATTTCTTTTTTTTTTTTTTTTTGATAAGGACAATATTCATGTAAGTTTTTCACAGAATATCTCTCAAAATTTACAATATTTTTATAGCTCTATTTTTATTAGCCGAATCCTCGCACCCGTATCCATATCCCGGTCCGCACCCCCAAATCTTAAAATTTAGATTTTACCGAATTCGATACTCGGATCCGTCCGTGTATTGGGTACCCGCACCCGAGTCCGAGCAACTTAGATCTCAACTACTATCTCAAACTTATTTGGCTACCATGCTCAGGTTAGAGGTGTAAGACCAATGTCGCTTCCGGAAATGGCAAACTTGTTGAACAGTTTACGGTTGATGGTTTGTCCAGGGCTTGTAAGTTTTTTATCTTTTAGCTTTCTTCTAGTATGGCTCCGTCCATGTTGGATTTTGGGCTTCATAACTATTAAGTTTCACTTTCTGATTTCTTATTCAGGATCCAAATGCAAATAATTTGGTTGTTAGCACAACTTTCTACTCCGAGAGTACACGAGCCATGTTGTGTTTGGTAAGCTAGTAGTCTTGTGGTTTAGTGCCTTATTGATTTAATAGAATGTCCTGAATGGAAAATTGATTTAATTAAATATCATTACGTGTATGGTTTCAACATAACCATTCATTGCTAATTTGGTATATTTTTGTGTCATTAAGTTAGAGAAATAATACAACTGTGGTATGCTGAGAATATAGCAGAAGAGGAAATTGTACCTCACTCTATTTCATTTTTCATTATCTTTGTTCAAATGTTTTCTTTAGTTCTTTTTTAGGTGGGGGGTTGAATCTGAATTTGTAACTTTGACTGATTTAAAGCTGTTGTCTTACAAATATTTACCCTAGCCTGTTCTCATTTCCTTCTGATAGAGGTGGAAATTATTGTACCTTCTTAGGATTTCAGCATTAGTAATGTATCATTTAGTTGAAACTACTAAACTTTGCAACTATTATCTAACATCTGTGGTTGAATTATACAGGTAAGAATAGAAACAGATCCAGCTGATAGAACTCAACTGCGTATGACTGTTGCTTCTGGAGATCCTACTCTGACATTCGAGTACGACTGAAATGTGATATGCAATGTGACTTTTGGTGTTCATTACCATTTAACTTTTGAACTTCCTTCTCACTATGCAGGTTGAAGGAGTTCATTAAGGAACAATTGGTTATTGTCCCTACAACTCCCACGACTGCTGGACCACCATTGCCTCCCCAAACTCAGCCAACCCCTACACCTCCAGCAGAGTCAGACCCTGGGGCGCTGCTTGCTGGTTTGCTTTAAGTCGTTTTAATTTGAGGACGAATTTGTCCAGGAACGACAGCTGTAAAATTTGTTTATATTGCACACCAACACGTCCCAAAAGGCAAGATGGACATCGTAAAACAGGATGCCGGGATGCTAGAGCTGGCGGAAGAGAGGGTGAGACTTCTGATTGGCATAGCACATCATTCATTTTCTGGGACGTTGAGTCAGAGTTTTGAGATTCTTTTTGCAAAAATATCTTGTGCTTTCATGAGGTCTACAGTTTTTAGGGTCTATTAGTTCTTTTCCTTCTTTCCCTCAAATTTTATATTTGCCTTTAGTCAGGCTTTACACAATTGGTTTCTGTAGTATCAATAGCACAGGGTGATTGTAAGTGCCGCATTGGTTTGTTCCTCCCTATGTATTTTAGTGTATTACGATTTTAATGAGAAAAAAAGAAGAAATTTATCGTTGATTGAACTTCTTGCCATGATGTGTTGAAGATGTATTAAAAGTTTTTTACACGATAACTCAACTATCTAAATGATCAGCCGAAACACTGTTCATTTATAGCAGCATACAATATATTCATACAGGGTTCTTTTTTATTTTTTTATTTTTTTTATTTCAAGATATTGCCTGTCTTGAGCTGTGAAAGAAATTAATTAATTTTAGGTTTGCACTATTAGTTTTTTAACATCGTCGCTTGGGTTAAACCACGCAGTATTTTCATTTTGTTTGGTCCAGATTATGAATGAAAGTGCATGGTAAAATATCCAATATATGGAAGTAGATAGTGACTCCTGAATTTCATTTTCAAACGTATGCATGAGTGCCTTTTCGAATTTCAACAATGTCTTTAGCTTGGTGAAAGAAATACTAAAATCCTCAAGTTGAACTTTCCTGTATAAGTGATGAGTGTCGAAATAGGTACAACATCTTAGAAGTCCTCTAACGAAGTTGCAAAGATTGTCGAAAGATAGTATGGTTGTCATCTTGAATTATGTGACGCAAATTAGCCATAACCGGATACATGATCTTCATGTTAGCCACAGAAGTTTCTTACTTAGTTCTAGAGGTAGCACTAGGGGTGGCAAACAGGCGGGTCGGGTTGAATATGGCAGATCTATAATGGATAATACAAAAACGAATAAATTATCCGACCCGACCCATATCTAATATGGATAGAAAATGAGTTAACCGGCTGATAATATAAATATCCAAGGCTTCTTGAATATGATCACTTTTGAGAAAATTTCTGGTCTTCCAAACTCGAGGAACCCCGAATTTGAGTCTTTGCAAATGTAAAAGTTAAATCCATTGGTTATCCATTTTTTAAGGAGACCTTTTCCTTCCTATACCATATATGAAACCTTATTACAAAAAATGTGCATAGTTTCATATTTACCCGCCATGTTCATAGTTTTTCTACAATTATTATACCATTCATTAAATACTAATTATTAGGAGCTGATTCCTTCCTAATTAGGCGCGCTACAAATTAGGAACAGAATATTCTAATTGATTTAGCGATCTTCAGATCAAATTTGAAACGCAAATCCTATATCTTCAATTTAAAATCAAATTACATAGACTCTTTTCTGCAAAAACTCTGTTCTAGCCACAAATCAAAAAAAGACAAAATCGTCAACAAATTCGAATCAAATTGTAGAAATCAGTTCTGCAAAAGCTCAGTTCGTCGACATTCTCTCTACATCTCTCTCTATTTCTCAATCGCAAATTTCAGTAATACAAAGCAAATGAAAAGAGAGCAGCAATTCCACCATTGACAGCCATTAAAAAGCTTGAAAGCTTTGAATTCAAATTTGGGTTTTCAAAAATCATTATTTGTTTGGATTGGGTGTTGTTGAAAATAATCGGGAATATGGTTTGGAGTTTATATCTCAATTTTGAGGGGTTTTGGTGAAGATTAGACTTGGTTTTGACTGAATTTCAGATTGAAACTCGAAGAAGAAGAAGAAGACATATTGCAGAAATTGTAGATAAATTGTAGATTATTTGTATTCTGATTGTAGATGCTTTATTTTCTGTTTTCACAAATAAAAAACGGCTAAAACTTCTATAAATCTTCTGAAAAACCGCAATTATGTCAAAAATCCCAATTATGCTACAATTGAATGGGAATTGGGATATAAAAATTCAATGTACCCAGTTTGTAGATATTTTGTAGACAAATTGTAGATTATTTGTATTCTAATTGTAGATGCTTTGTTTTCTGTTTTCACAAATCAAAAACGACCAAAACTTCTACAAATCTTCTGCAAAAAACGCAATTATGTCGAAAATCCCAATTAAACTACAATCGAATGGGAATTGGGATATTAAAATTCAATATACCCAGTTTGTAGATATTTTGTAGATGAATTGCAGATTATTTGTATTCTGATTGTAGATGCATTATTTTCTGTTTTCAGAACCCAATTCCAATACCAGTACCCAAATACCCATTACCCTTTACCCTACCTTCTACATATAAAAACACAATTAGGAAACCTCAAAAAATCAGATCCATCAAATCCTAAATACCTTACCCCTAGAAACGGCTCCATCGGCTCCCTTCCAAAAAATCGAAAGCAGAAAAAACGCTCCCCAAAAAGAAGCAGAAAAAACGACGCAACGATGGAACCCATTTCTTCTTCTTTGGATTTTTCTCAAAAAAAGACAAAGAGAAAGAGCTCCTTTCTTTAAAAGATACAGAACAAAAAAAAACGGCTCATTTTGGTACCTTAAATTAAGGAGGGATATATGCTGCATTAATTGTACCCTTAAAATACACTATGGTATAGAATTGGTAATTTGGTATACTAAATGTAATTATATCAAACCTTAAACATTGAGGGAAAGAAGGTTTCCTATATGGTATTGGAATGTAAAAATTCCTTTTTTAAGTGGATAATACGGATCTTATCCATATTTGACCCAGTTTTTAAAAAGTTCATTATTCAACCCATTTATTAGTGGATAGTATGGATGGATAATTATTTTTTAAATCTATTTTGCCATGACATTTCAATAGTTTCTCTCAGGAAAAATAAATTGATTCATAAGGTCTCCAGCTATGCAGCAAGCAAAAGATGCCACAACGTAATACTAGCTGATGTTCTCGTCATATCCAGGAGCAGTTTCAAGATTTTAGCAATGCAATTGTATTTACTATACAAGGCAAAGTTAATATAATCACACGGGAATGCTCGTAACAGGTGGGAGGAGAGATCACTTGGTCATTTGACTGGTAAACTTTAGTTCTTCCAGTGACATTTCACTAAGCGGATAATTGTTGAAGGCTAAAAAAATAGGGAAAAGAATTGGTAATTTTGGTATTTTTTTACAGTAAAAAATGAGATAAGCATCAACAAAAAAGGTTGCTTATCAGTCAAGGTTGGAGCAAATATCACAACCTCTCCTAGTAATCTTTTCTAAAGGTATTTGTGCATAATTAGTTTTCCTGAATCAACTCAACTACTCCTTTATCACGAGAATATCATTTCCTTTCGATGGCAAAAGCAGTGATACCAAATGATGGAAACTTGATCAGAAGTTGCAGCTGCAACAACCACCTTGCTATCCCAATCAAATTGTAGGAGACTAAGTTACTTGGGCAGACATCACGAGTGGCTTGCTCATTTTGATTCATTCTCCAATTGTGACCATCAACGGCAAGCCCCTTCAATCAGCCATTATGCATGCGAAAGATGCACCTTACACAGATGATTAAGCATCAACTATCTCCATTCCCTACAGTTGCCACACTTCCAACCATCTTCTCCAGACTCCTCTTCATTCCAAGGTGAACAATGTCTGTGGATCCACATTTCACATGTATCACAACAAAGATCAGGGCATGGTTTTGCATGTGAACACATCTTACAAGGAACTGCAATAGCAGCAGATATTGTGCTAATTGCAGGCTCGTGCTTGACATAAGACGTATCAGCATTCTTATCAGGTAGAAACCTTGATGACGCTTTGACATTCTTGGTCAAAGTAGCTGATGAGTCAACTCTGACTGGCTGTTTTCTTGGCCCCGTCAGAGACAAAGTTGCAGCACTTTGTTCACAACCACCCCCTGGAGAGTGCTCAGTGAATTCTTCAACAGAAACAAGAGGATTATTATCCTCTAAAGATGTGGTTCCCTGCAAGGGCACCACAGGACTGATCATCTCTTCATCTTTCTGTAGCTCTGAGATGAAACAAATATTAGGCTCCATTCCTTGGCCATCCTTCTTTGAAGCCCTTGAGCGAATCCTCTTCTCCTCTAACTGCCTTTTGCTTTTCGGATCTAAGTAAGGACATATTGGTATTCTAGCCCTACGGCACCTGCAACATTTAAACCCCACAACTTCAAAAATCTTTGACTCCTCAAGATCTACAGCTTCAGCATGGTACCAATCTGCAAATCAAAAAATTAATTCTCAAAACCTAAAGAAAGGTAACCAACAAATTCAAGACAAAATACAACAAGAGGTCCTGCATAGAAACAAAACTTACGTGTGCACGTTTCACAACGGATGTACATTAGAAAAGGATCATATGGCTTATGGCAAAGGTAGCAACTAGGTCTTAACAAATCCCTGTCTGGATTGCCCTTCAGAAGAATGTGTTTAAATCTAAAATCACTTCCAGTATCGTCGTTCTTCTTTCTCCAAATAACACCCCAATGGGATTTCGTTTTTGTTCCCAAATTTGAAGAACTTGAATGTTTCATCTTAGAAGTCGCACAGGATGCTGATGGATTACTACAACTACCAACCTTTCCTCCTTTTCTGGCTGACATGGGAATCGGGAAATCTTGTCCATGCATGAGTAAAGGACTTGAAGGAGATTCTTTGCTACTTTCATCTTGGGTTAAAGTTCTATTCTTGTAACACTGTTTACAGTTGGTCATAAACTCAACGTCCTCATTAGCAACATTTGTTGAACTAATTGTACATTGCTTGTGACATAGACCTGTAAGAAAAATTCCCGAAAGTTCAATAGATCAATCGCTGATACCCAGACTGATCAGCAAGCTCAAATAACAATCTTTTACTAGCTGATATATATATATATATATATATATATATATATATATATATATATATATATATATATATATATAAAGCGGTACCTTGGCATGTATTGCACTTGACTGCGTTCCTGGAAGAGAGAGATCACATCAACAAAGGATTGTGTAAAGAGATGAAAAAGAATTTCAAAATATACATTAAATGGTACCTAAATAACACATCCACTTGACATGAAGCACAACAATGTTTCTCGTTACCATCTCTCTTCTGCACAAGATATGAGAATATATCTTTATGAGAAGCCACCAAGGACCTTTTCTGCAACTTGGGAAGTCCATTAGTGAACTTGTTGGCTGAAAGGAGATCTTTTCCCAAGTTTTCTTCATAATCTTTTATTAGATACAAAGGAATTCGTGACTCAGAAAACCAATATTTTTCCTTTCCCTCCTGGCTTTGCTCTACTTCTAACATACTCTTCATGACACGAGATGGGAGATGCTTCTGATTCCCAAAAGCAACATTATATCTAACCTCATTTCCAACAATTCTTTTATGACATATGGAAGCATTTCTAAAAGCAGATATTTCTGTCTCGGGTCCTTTTCCATCCTGGAGGCTCGTTTCAGGACGAGCAAGATCATCCCACCTCACATGCATATCTAGGTACCTAACCTGTTGCAAGATCGAACTTTAGAAAAAATACAAATCCTCATCCCGACTGAAAAGTTTGCTGTAGAAAGAAAGGAATTAAATCATCCATTACAATATGTCATAAATCACCTGAAGTGCAAGCTGTGACATTGTCTTACACACATCAACTGCAGCTCGCCAGATCAGCTGCCTACTTCTTTTGGCAGTCTCGGACCCTTCAGCATAATGAATACCAGGTATCTTTCTCAGACCACCTGCTAGATTGAAAGTTGTTAGTGGACTCTCCCTGCGTCCTTTATTCCAATGAATTTATTTCAACACAAAAAAAATCAAAATGTTCTAAGGAGAAAAGTAGCTCATTGGATACGCAAGTACCATGACGTGCTGCTTTCTTCAACATTGATTGGGGTAAAGTCGCTTTCTGGAAGATAAGCTTTGAGAGCATGCCTCCTCTCCACCAAGTGAAGTCCATCAGTTTATCCGGGCAATCAGCAGCAGTTAGTTTAACCATTGACAATGGTTTCCTACCCCGCCTCCCTGGTTTAAGCTTGTGAGTTGATTCCGCAGCACCAGCAGCTGAATGACTGATGGAAGATTCAGATGCCCCACCATCAACAAGCTTAAGCCAGTCCCCCGAAAAAGCAACAAACCGGATATTCTCCTCAAACTGCAATGCATAGAATCTGTTCTTGAGCATGAAGAACATATTATCTATAGGTAAAATCATATGTATACATACTAGCTATAATTTACAATTGGATCCAATAGAGGTTTGCCAAATGGAAGGGTTTGTAGTATGCTATCTGACTTTCAATCCAATATCACACATGCAACACTGGAGAATCAGTAATGCACTCTGACAGTTTAAAAGTTGGAGGACATCTTAAAATATTCAAAAGTAGGAGAAGGCTTTTTATTTGAAAGCAAATTCACCACAAAGCAGCAAATTTGCTGCCGATCACTTGGAAATTCCACTAGTTTATAAATAACAAGCATTCAGTTTTTTGGGGATCAAGCAAAATAGTAATAACAAGCATTCAGTTCTTATCACCATAAATTTGTAAACTATCAAATCAAGAGTGCAACTTAAGCAAATTGGATTTTGCAACCTTGTATTTATGACAGATTCAAAATTCAAGTTCAGTGATGAGCCCCTAGTCTGACCAATGCACAAGGCTCAAATCATTACCGCACTTGCAGCAGAAAGAGTATCTCCCAATAAATAACTGTAAAGTTGAGACAACTACATGTGCAAATAATGTGGATGTACCTCTGAATTCACTGCTGCTGTCAGATGGTAACTTTTCTTCCCATTTATTTCACATGCAATTCTCATTATTTAACTGCTATTACGTTGTCTTAAAAACAAATCGTAGAATAAACATCGCTTTCTTGAGCAATAACAATAGTTTACTAGATTTGCCTGTATTATTAAATGGCAATTGTTTATTATCCATGCTAATGTTGTATGATCTTCAAAACCACTAGAATGTCTAATACTGGTAGTTTACACTCCATTAAAGTAATAAAGTTTAACTGAGGTGAAAAGAAGAGGAAAGAAGAGAGAAGTAAGGGAAGAGGGGATAACAGCTGTTCCCCTTGTTTTTATGGAAGCAGAAGGAAGTAGAACTAGATGGGCATACAGCTCTCCTCATAAGAACTTACAAACATCTCTGGTATACCAAAAACAAGTGAAATATAAATACTGACCCCTACGAGAACTAAACCATCTGTTCCTTCTTTTAGCCTTCACATCCCCTTCCTTGAAACAAAAGTAGTTTTAATCCAAACATCTTATAACTCAGGACTCGAATATTCTCAAAAAATATTACTAATGCAAACTTTAATGCTTAAAATAATAAGCAAAGTACAACTATCACCACAAATCTAATCAACCGAGACATCGAAATTGATGGAGAAAGCATGTGGCAAACACTTGCAAAAGGTGCTAACAAAATCAGCATAAATAAATTTCCATAATAACTTACTTCAAGCAGAAGAGACTTTATCACATTGAAGTTAGAAGCTTTTTCTGCCTGTTTGCGCCATTGTTTTCTAAAAGCTGTACTTAGAAAAGGACCAACTGTCAGACCAGTTAAGCTCTCCTCCATTAATACAATATATGTGGCAATACCACGTAGATTTCCCTCCGCACCACCTGCAGGATGAAGACCAGCAAGTATCTTCACTGCCCCCTTAATGGCATTTGATGCTGCAGCATTTAACAAGCATCCTTTCTTACTAGTAACAGCAGCTTTACAACTAAGACACCAACTACATCTTTCCCTTGGTACTTCCACAACCTTCTTCTCAGTATTCGGCCAGAAAAAGCGTGTCGCTGCTGATGAGAAAGCTTTTGCTTGAAGCAAAACATTAGCAGAAAGTTTCCGCCTATTGTCTGAAGCATGACTCTGAGCACCTTGGTTTTTTCCGGATGAAAGTTCAGCTAGATTAGCAGCAGCCGATGCGGCAAAATCTCCGTGCAGATAATTATTGATGTATCGTTGAGGTCTAAAGGATGACCCCATGAATAAGCAGCCACCAGTGGGTTTTCTGTAACCTATTCCGCTGGCTCTGCCACAAGCCTTTTCACATGAAAGAGACACTGAAAATCCAGCACAATTACTATTAACTTGTTCCACGGAGTTGCTGCTGCTTCTTGAGGTACAAGGAGCAATTTCTACCAACTTTATGTCGCCTTGTTGAGTCCACTCAGATGGAATCACCTGCTGACCAACTGAACCAGCAGAAGTTATGTATTCCACTCCAACTTTTTCAGATGGTAGCAAGTCTATATGTGTGTTACTCTGGCTTGCCATAGAATCACTATTCACCTGGTTACAAATACCATCAGGTTGGATAACTGCACCAAAAGTCTCATTGAGCTTAGGTTCCTTTGAGAAATTACTCATAGTAGCATCTTCTGAACCGAATTCAGTGACACAGCTTCCAGTAGTCTCTCTCTCTGGACATCCCTTAACCAACAAATTAGGAGAGAGTGTAGAGGAACTACCACATTTTGTTCCATTTGGTCTTTCTGAACCCATTTCAGATAGTTCACCATTAGGGAATGAGATGTTGACAGGAATTTTCCAGTATCGCATAATTCCTTTGCATATTTCTAGATATAAAGTACTGTGCTCCAGATTTTCATTAAGTGCTCGCAGGACTCTGGGAATGTCCTTCTCGTTGTAGTATCTGAAAATAGAATCTGCGCCAGCCAAGGCCTTCAACCTACAATACAAAAAAAAAATTGTGTTTTATAAAGAGACAGGCTAAAGCTGATTCAGCAAACTACATAGGATTAAGTGCATTCCGTATCTCCAAATAGAAAATCAGCCACAGCCAAGTAAGGCAACTGAGCAGAGTAGGTTGGAAAGGAAGTTAAGGGACATACACAAGCAAATGACTGCAAGTACCCATGAAGACTTGTCCATAGGAATCAACACCAAAAAGCTCTGCTCCTTTCAGAGTTTTGCCCCTCATAATTTTTGGTTCGATTTCATTGATGCTACACTCAGGGCAATACCATGCTCCTTCTGGTATATACATCTTGCTAACTCCAATGCACCTAGCATGGTAAGATGATGGACACCCATCACAGCAAAGCAAAGTCCCCTCCATGCCGCAGAGGCTGCATTCGTCACTGTTACTGTGTTGATCTACATCAGACACACAATCTTGTCCACTAATTTTGGATCCTAAAATATCAGTACCACAACACTTGTTTCTTTCATGATTTTCTTTACAAAGCTCGATTGCTTCTTGATCCTTACAGGCAGAAGTTTTAGCATATCTGGGATGAACTATTCTTGGTGCACTGACAAGAGCAACACCTGTACTTATATCTGCCTCAGTACCTTCCTCTGATTCTTCACGCATGTCAACTTCTGCTCTTAGTTCTTCAGAATCTAGAACATCATCACACAAGATCTGCAAAATCATGAGTTTCCTGCCAGCAGATAACAAGTAATATTCCCTCTGCAAAGCATGAGGATAAAAACCTTTCCAACCAGGTTCATCTGCGTATCCCGTTACTCTTAAATAGTGAACTAGATAAACTGGCCAAGTCATTGCATCAAGCAAGCTCCAATCGATGTTCCTAACAGCAAGCAGCATAAGTTAAATTCAGACCTTTCATCAGTGAGTGTCCAAAAATGCACCTCATATGAAATAATCGAAGAAGTATAAGCCTAAATATGCAATGCAAAGTGAAGTGCCCGGCGGCCTGACTATTGCTCATTCAAAAAAAAGGAAAAAAAAACATATCAGCAATGTATTTCAATAAGGATGACTAAGGCAGTCAAAATAAAATAACATTACAAAAAAGGTAACATTGGCTACTGCTTATAAAGATGCATGGTTATTATGGAAATTATTCATCCACATTCTAAAGAAGAGCAATGCCATGTTAGGATCTAATCTTTTAGCATGGGCCACAAGAAAATCAAGCATTCCAATGTCTTTAGGTGGGCAGCAGCACCAGAATCGGATGAACCTGTCCAAGTGCGTGCAGACTAAGTAATAATGAAACTTTATTCTGTCATAAACGGCAATAGGTAAATTGGGATCACCAATTTGATAACTCTGCTATCTATCTAACTTTTGGCTTCTTTTCGCAAACAGAGCTCGAGACGTTATTCTAGTTTGATACATTTTTGTGGAAGGCTGGTAGCAGCACTTACATCTCGAGTGAAACAATATCAAAACATAATTTTTACGACAATCAGCAATGACTTAATCAACTAGATGAAGACGGTTCCTTGTGAAATAATTGGATATGTGTACCTTAGGCACTTTGATGCAAGCACGGAACCATCGGATGACAGCTTTCTGAGGTGGCGCCTCAAAGCACGCATAAGGGCTACATGAACAGAGTCCAACAATGTGTTTGGAGCAGAACAGTTGAGTGCTCCGACAAAATCATCAAGTCCAAAGGGACATAAAAATAATCTGATACTAAACGAACGTAAAAAGCTATAGACAGACAAAAGGTACGATACATACTCCTCCGGAATACCAATACTTTCAGATGAAGGAGGCAGTTGAGGTGCAGGAAATAGAGGCACTCCCACCTCTGGACACAAATCCTGCTCCATATAATCTTCAGACATATCGCTCGCTGAATTAGAATCACAACCTAGTTGGTTGACCTCAACTTTATTCAAATCTTTTAAAACTGGCACCTCAAACTTATCAATTACATCGTTAACTGGCTCAGCTGGATGCTCAGCTCGAGAATTAATACCCTTTACCTCCCTATTAGCTACTAAATCATCTAGCTTTTTCTTCCTGTCCAACCATTGACCATTCAAGTCAACGTCTTCCAACAAAACAGCTTTCACTTCAGTGCTATCGAAATCTTCGCAATCTCCATCCTCATAAACAACCTTATACAAACCAGTATCATAAAATATAATCTTGCCCAAGTATATCCCATTGTCCTTGAACTCCTTCCTAACATATCTACCCAACAATGCCTTAGACGTCAATGCCACCGCCCGTTTCTTCCCATCCCGATCCACCTGAACATCGTTTCTACGCCTTTTTCTACCACGCCTCTTTGATCTGTCCACAGCAGCCTCCATTCCACCAAACCAACTCACAATCCGATCCAAATCACACCATAGACCAATTTATTTCGTTTTAAATACACATAAAACAACCAGTTATCACCACAATAATGATAGCCTTGTAGCTTTACCGATTTGAATCTCACCTAATTCACATATTCAATGCATACGTTAGGGCTTTGTTATCAGATCGCAGTAACTTAAAAAAAAAGGAATCAGCAGAATATGAAGCATTCAATCTGTACACTAAGTCGATATGAAGTTTTTAACTCAGCTTAAGTTACAGGGAGGAATATGTTCATACGCGATTATAAATTGAGTATTCGCACACATATTACACATACAAATATATATATATGTATACACATAATGTTTAGATTCAGTATACGTGTGTGTGTGTGTGTGAATTTGAATGTTTACCTTGTTAATGCAGCGGCATTGAAGGAATGATGAATGAATTAGGGATAGAACGCTGAGAGGAGCTGTGGTGTGAAGAGGCTTAATTATGCCCTAAACCTTAATTATGCCCTGAATCAAAATCTGCTACCGAAGTTTATAGTAATAGGGCTTTCTCCATAATATTTTGTGGGCTTTGGTAAAATGGAAACTCAGTTATGTCCGAGTTTCAAACTTGTTGACTCGGACGATTTGGCGGTGTGATAGTGTATTTGAATTTTCCTGGAAAAATAAAGAGCAGTTGAATTTTGAGAAATAAAGGGGGGAAAGTTATAATTTCAAATCTGGCAAAATGTAAACTCGATTTCCATTTTCACTTTCATAGGTGAACATAAACAAATTCATATTAGAAAATTACACTGCTCATATATAGTTCCCTAGGATTATATGCATTGTGTTCATTTTTAGTTTAATTATTTAGGAATCACATGTACCAAAAGAAAAAATAATTAAATAACTTTTTCCAACGATGCGTTTATTTATTTCTTCTGATATAATAAAAAAATTGAAATTATTTAATTACGTTGGTCATCGAAAATAATCATTTGAGTTGCTTACAATTTAAACTATAATAAAAGTATTAAATCACTATTATTTTCATTTACGTTAATTATATTATGCCACCATTTTGCTACTTATTTCCTTTCCAAAAATATTAAACTTCCATCATTATCATCAATAACCGCTTTTAGACGATTTCAATTGTAGAATTATCAATAAATAATCTAAAAATTTAAGCATGATTATGTATGGGATGAACTACTAAAATATGTAAATCTACAACATCATTAAAGAGTGCTTCATCTATATTACAATGAAAATATAATTGTATATGATGTTAAATAAGAAATGGTATTTCTTTTAGAAGAGTCCATTACTCAAATGGTCACTCAACTATCTCAAATTATCTCCTAAAGTCACTTTACTTTCGTTTGTAACAACAAAGTCACTGGACTATGTCTATTGCACTCAGAAGGTCACTCGACTAGATTTTTCAAATTTTGGATTGCCAAATACCTATCTTACCCTCTAAATTATAAACATTTATCTTCTTTTTTATTTTTTAAAACTTTTTTAATTATAATTTTTTCTTTAATTTACATTATGGACTTACCTATAGAATAAATAAATATTATTTATAAATTAAAAAAATAAAAAGTATTTAAGCATATATAACAAAATAATGAGCATAATAAAAAAATTAATTAGAATAATTGTTAGTAATAATAATTTTAGTATTAACAACAAAAATTCAAAAATTTATTCACAATTCAGAATGAAAGAAAATAAAGGTTGTAAAATATATATGTTGTAAAATTTATATATTCCATGCACGACATAAAATAGCATATTTCATCCTATACAGATAGTCCTCCTGCTTTCTGGTGACATAACTTTGTGTCGTCGGAAAGTTGGTAGAAACATAATAATATAATTGAGCATAATTATATAACAATTATAAAAATACCTTTATTTAAATAATTATTTTTATATTACGTGCATGGAATATATATTTTACAACCTTTATTTTCTTTCATTCTGAATTATGTAAATAAATTTTGAATTTTTGTTGTTAGTACTAAAAAGTTTTTAAAAAAAAATTAAAAAAAAGATAAATATTTATAATTTAGAGGGTAAAATAGGTTTTTGACAATCCAAAATTTGGAAAATCTAGTTGAGTGACCTTCTGAGTGCAATTGACATAGTTCAGTGACATTGTTGTTACAAACGAAAGAAAAGTGACTTTAGAAGATAATTTAGGATAGTTGAGTGACCATTTGAGTAATTGACTCTCTTTTAGAATAGATGTCAATGAAATAGTTCTTGAAATAATTTTCTTTTGTCCTAAAAATTCAAGGTTCGTAGTATAAACGTCAACAAATTATTTTTGCTGTATAAATTCGAACATCAATTCCTCGACCTTTTAGATAAAATTAGTAGTCATAAGCACTACAAAATCATAATTTATGATAAGAATACTTATAAGAAATAATTAAAGATTTTCAAATAAAATATAAAAATATTTTGCTCTGCAAATAATAATAGTATCATTTTATAGTACAATCGAAGTATTAGAAAAAAAAACATGTCATTTGTTTTGAGCAGGTAAGTTCTACCCAGACATAAACAATTTATTTAGAAGAGAAAAATGATCCTACCAAAATATATACAAAGAAAATAGAGGACAATATTTTTTCCTAAGGACAATGTTGATAACACCGAACTGTTGGTATTATTTATAATGCAAAGTCAAAGATTTCTTTTTGCAAATTCATTTACAATCAATAGCCATGGGTCTTTTTATTTTCGGAAAAGAGCCAAATATATCCCTTTACTTTCATAAATTATTTAATTATACCCTCCATTATACTATCTGCCTCTTAATGCCCCTACCGTTATACTTCGGCCAAATATGGCCTTATTTTGGACGGAATGACACGTGTCACTACTAGATTAAATTGACTCGTCCTTTTTTTTTAAACCGGATACACTTTTAGAAAATTCCACTACCCGACCCAAAAGTCCACCCCACTGCTCTTCTCTCTCCTCTTTTCCTCATTCTCCCTTGTGTGACCATGGCCGGAATCTCCATAGTGACTGTCGAAACAGAATAAGATTTTCCAGCATATCTTAGATTTTATGTACTAGAACTTGCGTCTTCTAAAGCAGATAGAATATCAGAAGGAAGTCATACATTTTCTTGCCTCTGAAATTGCTTCTTGACATATATCATATAAAGGATCGTGTGAAAGCATAATAAATTTGAAACATCTTCATGTCTCTTGAATTTTACTGGTGGTCAATTTCCCAGTAGTTTGGTTGAATCACAAGAACAGGATGATGACTTTTGAATAAGCTTGTTTAAAAGGATTTCGATTGATAAACTCACCCAAGTTTTGAAAGTTGGAGATCTGAAAGTTTCGAGTACATTATTTTTGGTTAGATTCACCAAAATCTGGAATCAAAATTTTCAGATCTCCGACCTCTTGTATGTATTTCTCCAGATCCGTATGTAAATGTGTGTATAGGCATAGAGAAAGGGAAAGAGAAGCTGCGAGGTGACAACTTTGAAGGTTCTCCATGGTTTCCGACAAGTGCAGGTGGATATTCCGGCCATGGTTACAACAGTGAGGTGAGGGAGAAGAAAGGAGGAAAAGAAAAGAGAGAAGAGCAGTGGGGTGGACTTTTGGGTCGGGTAGTGGATCTTTTTAAAAGTGTATCCGGATAAAAAAAGGATGGGTCAATTTAATCTGGTAGTGATACGTGTCATTCCGTCCAAGATAAGGACATATCTGGCCTAAAGTATAACGGTAGGGGCTTTAAGCGGCCGATGGTATAACGGAGGGTATAATTAAACAATAAAGTAGAGGGATATATTTGGCCCTTTGCCGTTTTATTTTACTAGTATCCTACCTATTTCCAAGTGGCCAAATACTCTTTACATGGCAAGAGTTTTTATATGTGGCATTGATTTAAAGCCAGTGTTGAATGACTTTGATAAGTGGCTATGCAAATCTACCATGTGTCTTCATGCATGGAAGACTAAGGTACACTTGTCAAATGGACTAATATATTTGGACAAGTGTTAAAAGACTCTCCACACTTGTCTACCTCCCTAATTACCTATAAATAAGATGATCATTAGCCATCATATTCACTCAATTCTTAACGAAGAATTTATCTTGCTAATCATTACTTTCTTCCTATAACATTTTAATTTCTGTAATAACTACAGAAAAAACCTTCATCTTTTCTTCTTTCCGGGCAACTGTTTTGTGCAAGTTCTAAACTTCCAGCCACGAGTGCACGTGTTTGGAGGTGATGTGGAACCTTGGGGAACGATTGGTCTTAACTATTTGCACCTAGTCAGGCCGAAATCGCTTTCAAGGCAGTGGCTTGCGACGACATAGTATTTTTGATAAGTTGTACTCTTCTTTCCTTCTTGTTCTTAGTCAATATTATCTACTCATTTTACTTACACAACTAGGTAGCAGCAAGAAAGAAAAACACAGAGAGAGCATTGTAGAGTGGTGAGTTGACTCGGGAAGTCAACTCACTAAATTTCTCTTTTTTAAATAACTTTTATTTTTTGGACGCATATTTTCCTAATGACACGGACAAATGACGGAATATGAAGAAGAATTGGCGGCAGTATTGGCGGGAAAGATTCACTGATTTTGCATTAGCCGCCAAAACTAATAAGTGTTGCGGAAAGCCAGAAACCAACTTTTGCTTTTTGACCGCCTAGAAAAAGTAAAAAAAAAAAAAAGGGTCAAATGCTCCCGATGTCTAATTGGATTTCGCAAGCTAATATATTTTGTAAAGGCAAATGTGAAACAGCTAACAATGATAGCACTATCTTTTTATTTTAAATTTATGTCAATTTATTTTCCTTTTAGTTTGTTTTAAAAATAATTTTTTTTAAATTCAAAAATATTTTAATTTAAACTTTCAGATTTACCTGTAGTGAGAAGCATTTATAGTCATACAAATATTATGATATGCTTAAGATCGCAAATCTTAAAAATCTTATAATCACACAAATGTTATGACATGTAAACCAAGGACCAAAAATCTTTTTTTTTTCTTGAACTATGTGTCCATAAAATAGATTCACTTAAATTGAAAAGGAAGGAGTAACATTTTCTCGAGTTGTCTAATTTAGGGAATATTATGCTGAACATCCCTATAGTATCCCTTCCTTTTTTATAAACCCCTTGTATTTCTAAAACAAACACTCAATGAGCGTTTGGACATAAGAATTGTGAAAACCTGAAAATAATATAAAAAAATTCAAGTTGAAAATGATATTTGAAAATTAGAGTTGTCATAGAATATGAATATAAATTGGAGTTATTTTTGAATTTTTGTGAGTGATTTGAAGTGAGAATTTTGAAAACGCTTTTTAAGAGTTTTTAAATTTCGAAAAAATTCTAGAATTCATCTTCAAGTGAATTTTGGATTTTTATGGACAAACACTGATTCCAAAAAAAATAAAAAAAATAAAAAGTAATTATTTTGTATGGCCAAACGGATCCTTAGAATGGAGTAGTTAACATCAGTATAATAGAAAGACGAAACTAACCCTACAACAGTGTGTGCAACTGTGTCTGTACGGTACATCTCAAAGCAAGTTAGCAACAATAAATGGGCAACTTTAGGAAGGTGCGTGAGATTGGGATTACAGTAAACTCTACCCCTCGTCACTCTCGCTCATTTGCAGCCAGCAACTAATTTTTTGTTCTTTCTAAAGCTCGTCTTCTATCCAACGTCTTCACGAGATAAGTGAAGCGAATTAAAGCCGAACGAAGTGAATTGCACAACAAACCGCAGTCACCAAATTGAAAAATTAATTCTTTTTATTGTATGCACATGATATTTACATCAAATTAATTGTATATTAATTAATTCAATCATAAGATCATATAACACAATTAATTGGTAAATTTTTTATGCATAACACATGTTACATTTATTTGCTTGGCGCAAGCACCTGATCATCTGTCCATCTATCTAAAAAAAGTCATGGTTCATGTGGATAGACGAAAGGTTGATCATGTGCAAAGCTATATGTATACGGGTAAAATCGGGCTTGCCCGATTTTGCCATTATTTTAAGATCAGAGAACTGCATCGAGGGTCAGCCTCGTAACGGATCAGGCCTGAGCACGAAGACAAGGTACCGAGTTCGGAGATCGAGGTACCCATCAAGATCGAGGTCCCCGACGATCGAGGCCAAATATGATCAGCTTCGAGCGGAACGCAATAACGGAAATGCAAAATATCCGTAACCGGTCGGAGATCACGGCGGAAATCTCGGAACGGATCAAATCAAGGGCGGTTATTTGTATCAATTATGGGATTTAGTTCCGTAATTAGAATTGTACCACAATTAGGATTCCTCTAGTATATAAAGAGAGGTCCCCATCATTTGTAAACACCACACATTCATACAGATCAAGGCAATATAATATTTCTCTATTGTTCATCAACTTATTGTTCTTTAACTGTTCTTATTTCACTATTCTCGAGGGTTCATCAGCTCGAGGGCACTGTCCAAGCATGGTTTGTTTTACATTCTTGTCAATTCCCGTCATTTATCTCTAAGTTAATCAATTGGTATTAAGTGAAATCACGTATCCTTAAAATCACATTACAAGTTTAATTGTTACTCGATTTTTAGGGTAAACACTATATATAGTGTTTACCTCGAAAAATGTGAGTAACAATTAAATATGATTTGTGGTTTTAAAGATATGTGATTTATTCCAATACTAGCGAATGTACAAATAATATTAAGTTTAAGTAAGAAGAATTGAATAACCAAACCAGTGTTGTTAGAGCAATAAGGACCTCGAGCTCGATTATCTCAGGGGCCTCGAGGTGAATTAAGAACAATAAAGTATGAACAATAAAGTAAAGACAATAAAGCTGAAGAACAATTGTTGAGCACGTTAAACAAGAGAAGCAGAGTACAATGTTCTATTGCTGAGAATGAGATATCCTTTACAAAGATTGGGGTCCCTTTATATAGAAGGGGAAAACCCTAATATGGTACATTCCCAATTATGGTAAAGAATTCTATTGGTACAGTTGTATAACAACCTAGTACGGACTTGTACTATTTCGTACAAATCTTATCCCTTACTTTATACCCTGACCCACGTGTTCTTGGAAATTTTCGCTCTTTCTTGAGTGTCCTCGAAATTGTACTGCCCTCGAGGCAGATCATGACGGGTCCCCGATTTGCTTCTCGAGGTACGCTCATCCGGGCCTAGCTTGATTCTTACTTCGAGCTTCCAAAACTCGGACTCGGAGTGTAATCCAACCTTAGAAATCGAGTCTCTGATTTCTACCGTATACAGATAGTCCCCACGTTTCTTATAATAAGATGATAAGAAACGATTTGAACCTCGATTTTCCGGAACCACTCGTGATGATGTCATGCCCGTGACATAGGCACTTGAAGTGATCGGAAATGTCATGTCAGCGTGCTTCCCCAAAACGTCAAATACGCTTCAGCCTTTGTCGGCCACTTGCGCCGCCGGTCCCGTCGCCGCCTTTCTATAAATAAGAGGTTACTTGGCTGAACAAAAACTACACGTATTCCTTCTTCATCTACTTTTAGTCCTTTCCATTCTCTACCTCTTCCTCTAATCACCTATTTCCGCGGTTCAAATCTGTGGCCACAAGGTCACATGGCAGCGACTTTATCAGTTACGCCAAGGCTTCCTTTTTCAAAGCTTCGGCTCGAGACAACGAGAGAAAGGCACCGAATCCCTCCCGTATCAGAAGATATGCGAACTTTACACTACTGCTCATCTCTCTTAACTTCAACCTGGCGTGGCGCTTCATTCCTTTTGCTTTCCATGGAATGAGGTGGCACTATTATCTACTAACTTTTGCATCCCACACTGGAACATAGTTTCGAGGATGACCACTCTTGGATTGTTGCTCGTGCATCTTGCAATCCCTTTTGGTTTTTTTCTTTTGCTTGTTCTTTCTTAATGTATTGTGGCCCAAAACTTCAACGGAATGTTCAATCTCGGCTGCTGCAGATATAATTACATCTATCGAGGGCCTTCTGCCCTATACAAACGTTTCCAAAGATTTGAAATGGTGCCCCCAAGAAGAGGATTTTCGAAGACGATGCTCTCGAGGACGTGGTCTTAAAATTGGATTAGGTTCTTTGGCTTTTGTTTTTTGCTTCTTTGTTCCTGTGTAAGTATCCTTCGTGGGTGCCGTAGCTATACTTTGTAAACATTCCTTGGAAGTATAAAAAGATCCTTGTATAACTTTCGATCCATGCTGAATTTTATTCTATCTTTATTCGTAAAATACTCGATTATATAGTTTCAATGGCTAGCTCAAATATCGAGCTCATGACATAATAAACCCTTAGGTTTTTAATTGATCAATATAATACCCCTCGAGGTTCTCGTTAATCCTCGAGCTGAGCTTAAATGTGAACTCGAAACATCGTGAATCCCGAGCCCGAGTTAGGTGAGAGCGAGATCTCGAAATGGAGTTAATCCTTACATCTTTTTGTGGTCCCTGAGTGAGAAATTTCTCCAACTCGGGTAGCCCTTGGGCTTTGCAGTCGAGCAGGCATTTGTTCGAACTTGTAATAAGGATAGCCCTTAGGCCTTTTCACAGTTCTCGAGCGAGAACTCCTCAAACTGGGATAGCCCTTGGGGTTAGTGAACGAATGGATACTCTGGTCGAACTCTACTTACAAACTGCCCTTTATGATTTTCGACGAATTAATCCTTAATTCCTCGGTCCTGATGACAATATCGTGACATCAACGGTTGAAGCGACTGAAAAGTTGCTTTTTGTGCGATTGCCAAAATTATTAATTGGAGGCGGCTGACGGTCGGCCTTTTGGCTTCCCCGGCACGCTTAAATGACCTCTATAAATAGACAAATTTCACAACCTTAAAAACTTTACTCTCATATTGTTCTCAAAGTCTCATTAGCCTTTTTTAACTTCCTTGAACTCTCCCTTCTCTTCACTATCAACACTCTTCATTTTCTTGGATCCTCTGCATTGCGATGGCTAAAACCTCTAAAGCGGTTTCCCAAAAAGAAAAATCTTCTTCATCTTCTCGATCGTCCAAGAGTAAACCGGTAATGCCCCCTCGTATTGAGGAGTGCATCCCCCTGTGTGAAATAACATCCGATTTCAAAATCGAGAAACCTGCATCGACACCGGGCCGATGCGAGCCCATGTCTCGATATGTTTGTTTGGTGACCCAGGCCGAGCTCGAGCAAGTAAAGGAGGATTGCAAGTGGGATAATAAAGAAATAGTGATTCCTTCCTCCGAGGAGGACATTACTACATACAAAGCGGGGTACTTGAGCGTATATACCTACCCATTTACGTTGGGTCCTGCAATTCTGGCTCAAGGTCCCATTGATCCAGTTATTCTTGACTTTTGCCAACGATACCGAGTGACACTTGGCCAGATCTACTCCTCCTTCTGGCGAATCGTTTACTTAATCAGGTTCTTTTCGAGCCAAGTTGAGGGGATGTCTTTTACCCTCGATCATCTGATCAGATTGTATAGTCGCCGACTTTATCGTGGGGGTTTGATAAAATTGCAACGCCGATCCTTAAAATCTCTCTTCTATAGTATCGATGAGGACAAAGACCATGGATGGATGAGCCGGTTCGTTCTAGTCAGGACCTCCGATCTGCTTCCTGCTGATTGGATGCCGTTCCCCGAGGAGTGGAACATGAAACGTGAGTACGTAGCAGGCTTATACCCTACTTTCTTTTCTTTTCCCCGACTTTATATTTTTCATTGGTCTAACTGATAACTAGGGATTTTGATGTGTTTCATGCTCCTTCTTGCTTACGCTTTGATTACAAATTCTTACAAAATAGTCACAAAAAGCTCATAAGTTGTGCTTGATTGCAGAAACAAAGCGACGGGGTGTCAAATATTAGCTCAAAAGGAGTGAAACGTGCACAAGTATCAAAGACAAAGACAACTCAGGACAAACTAGCCTAGTGCGGCCGCAGTCCATTCTATGCGGTCCGCACTAGGGAGATTCAGAGACTGGTTTTTCAAGGCATCAAAGCAGTGCGGCTGCAGTATATATTGTGCGGCCCGCACTGAAGACACCGCGGCTGCACCACCATTCTGTGCAGTCCGCGGAAGAGAAGATCAGAGAGATGTAATTTGCCAAGGTTCAAGCCAGAGCGGTCCGCGGTCATGTTTGTGCGGACCGCATTAGAAACCTCCGCGGCCGCGGTCCATCCTGCGCGGTCCGCGGAGCCTGAGTTCAGAGAGCTAAGTTTTCAAGTCCAAGAGCCTAGTGCGGCCGCAGTCCATTTTGTGCGGCCCGCACTGACCCCGCAGGGGTATTTTTGTCTAGTTTTTCCAGCTTAGTATAAATAGAACCTTTTTCCATTTTTAGGGTATCAAATATTTTAGCACTGTAGTTGCGCCCGTGAGAAGACCTTTCTTCGCTATTTTTGGCATCTTTACGTAGTTTTCATCATTGAAACTTTGTATTTACTTTAGTAATTAATTAATGTCTTTCTCTTCATCTATTTCTCTGATTTTCTCTTCAAGCATGAGTAGCTAGACCCATTAGCTAGGGTTGTGGCTCAACCCTAGTGTGGGTAATTGATGGGTGTTATAATTTAAGGTTAGATTGATTATGGGTATTTGTTATTTGGGTCAATTTTATGGTTTAATTTATGAATTAGTGGTTGCAAACACTAGTTTGTGCTTAGTAGACTTGGGCTCTTCTTGAGAAAGAGAGCCTAAGTCTCCAAAATTGACTCAACAAGGAATTGGGATGGACTCAAGAGATTTGATAGTCCCAATTAAAGGGTTAAACCTCGAGAGAGTAATTACCCGACTTGAACCCTAGTTGCTTGGGCAATTATGCATACCCAATTGGTCTCGAGAAAGTCAATTGGGCAAAACCACTCCTTCTACCGAGAGGTGTAGAGTGGGTAGTGTTGAGCAACGGTTACAATATATTTCCCCAATCATGTCAATCGGGCCTTAGATGCAATTACCCGTCAATTAGCCACCTAGGTGAAAGTCACTACCCTAGTGCCTTTTAAACCATTAGATACAACTTGTAGCAATTTATCTCTGAGCTTAATCTAGTTGCAATTATAATTTGTATTTTGATCATAGTAGAATATAAAGAAAACCCCCAAAATTATGAGAAGATCAATTAAGAACACACACGCAATCCTAAGCTAAATAGATACTCGACTCCAATCCTAACTCTCTGTGGATTCGATCCCGACCCACAAATCGGGTAAAAGCTATTGCGACCCTCTCTCGCTACTTTTTAGTGGTGCGGAGTTGGCAGCGATCATTTCTTGGCGCAGTTGCCGGGGAGCTAACGGTTTTGGCTATCTATTTAGTTAGTTTTGTGCTTCTTTCCCTCTTTGTTACTAATTCGTGTGTGTTAATACTACAGGTACCAAAATGGCTTTAAATGCAAATTACCCTCTTGGAAATGTGCTTGCGGGGGAGGAAGTTGAGGATATTGGAGACGATGAGGTGCCTCTTGTACCTCCCAGACCACGACGAGGCCACCAGGACCATGCTAATGACAACGTTCTAGACCCTCCTCCGCCACCTCCAAGAGCGGTTCCTCGGGTGCTACCGAACCAAGGCTATGAGAGTGCTATTGTCCCTCCCAGAATCTGGGCGGGCAATTTTCAGATAACCAATGTGATGTTGACTTTACTTGAGCAGTGTGGGTATTTCACGGGCACTGCGGATCAAAATGCCTACAAACATCTAAAAGGGTTCGTGGATACATGGTGGGGTAGCAAGCAGACGAATGTGTCCGAAGATGCTCTTAGGTTGAGAATTTTCCCGTTCTCACTTCGGGGGGAAAGCATTGGATTGGCTAGAGAGATCCCCCAACCATTCCATCACAACTTGGGATGAGTTGGCGGATAAGTTTATTGCTAAATTTTTCTCATCCGGGCACATGGCGGCACTTCGAGATGAAATATTAGCTTTCAAACAAGAACCCACAGAACCTTTACATGAGATTTGGGAGCGGTTTAGAACAATGGTGAAGGAATGCCCCAATAATGATATGACGGAGGCGATGATCCAACAAACCTTCTATCGGGGCATCAATACTACAAATCAATGCATAGTCAATCAATTGGCTGGGGGTAATTTCATGAAGTTGACCCCCCAGCCAATTGATTGACTATGCATTGATTTGTAGTATTGATGCCCCGATAGNAATTGTTGTGTTTAGGATGGTGAAAGTTGTGGCCTTCAGACTCCTGTGTTGATCGATAATCATCAAGTGGTTTTTCGGGACCATTGTGTGCTCAAATCGTATCTAAGGTCGTTGTGGGCCCCCGACTCTATGTCTTTAGCAATCCCTTAGCTTGTGTGGTGAGTAATTGAATTGCAAGTCCAAGTCCCGAGCCATTGGTCTAGAACTTGCCCTGAATGTTTGTTGAGGCGAAATCCTAAGTGAATTTTGACTTGAGACGTGATTATAGGCTCTCCTTGATCCAAATGATAGATTGAACAGTTTCATAGCCTACCAATGATAAGATCCCTAGTTAACCCTTTTGAGCCTTAGACCTTTTTCTTTCAAGAACCATGATACAAGCCTATACCCGTTCTAAAAGATACCCTCTCTTGGCACCCAAAACTTTCCTTTAGCACATGACAAAAGTATAAGCTTGGGGGGAGAGACGAGGATTGCAACAAAGTGGTAAAACGGCACAAAAGTGAAGAAAAGGAAAGGCAATAACAAAGAAAGAAAAGCAAAAAGACAAAAAGAAAGTTCAATGTGAAAAAGAATAAAAAAGGATTCAAGGAAAGCAATGAAAAAGGAAGAAAGGTGTGGAAAGTTGAAAAAGGAGAAAAGGTTTGAACTGCATAAGAAAGAGTGTCAATGTGTCTCTCTAACCCCTCAGAAAGAAGTGAAATGACTCAAAGAGTCAAGTGAATTGTGCCAAATGAATCAAAAGAAGTGCTTAAGGGAAGATGGAACCCACTTGAACAAAAACATGGCCTACCCTAAACCAAAAGCCTTCACAATGACTCCACAAAAGCCCTATATGATCTTGAGTTGAATGAAGCTTAAATTAGTGGATACTTATATAAGGGGCAAGCATATGGTACCTAGAGCCAGACTTGTGACCTTTCCTTGAGAGAGATGAGTGAATTCCCATTAACCTCGTTTTGTGTGCCACTATTCTAAAGGTGAGGTTTGCTTAGGGAGAGTTGAGGATGTGTGAGTTTGGGTTCCATAATAACCAAAGTAATTGAAAGAGTTCTTTGATGTGTTGAGTCAACTCTTGATGCTCTTGTGTCGCACTTGATCCATGGTTTTTCAAAGGTTAAATGTTGTTAATGATTCATTTGTACTGAGGGCAATTGTTAGTCCCAATTGAGGCTAGTCGGGGTTACTTTAGGATAGCTGAAAATTCTTGGATTTTACCTCAAGGGGTGGGTCTTATTTTGTTTGCTTGAGGACAAGCAAAAGCTTAAGTTTGGGGGAGTTGATAACTAGGGATTTTGATGTGTTTCATGCTCCTTCTTGCTTACGCTTTGATTACAAACTCTTACAAAATAGTCCCAAAAGGCTCATAAGTTGTGCTTGATTGCAGGTTTGATCAACAAAGTGACGGGGTGTCAAATATCAGCTCAAATGGAGTGAAACCTGCACAAGTATCAAAGACAAAGACATCTTAGGACAAACTAGCCTAGTGCTACCGCAGTCCATTCTATGCGGTCCGCACTAGGGAGATTCAGAGACTGGTTTTTCAAGGCATCAAAGCAGTGCGGCCGCAGTATATATTGTGCGGCCCGCACTGAAGACACCACGGCCGCACCACCATTCTGTGCGGTCCCCGAAAGAGAAGATCAGAGAGATGTAATTTGCCAAGGTTCAAGCCAGCGCGGTCCGCGGTCATGTTTGTGCGGACCGCATTAGAAATCTCCGCGGCCGCGGTCCATCCAGCGCGGTCCGCGGAGCCTGAGTTCAGAGAGCCAAAATTTCAAGTCCAAGAGCCTAGTGCGGTCACAGTCCATTTTGTGCGGCCCGCACTGACCCCGCAGGGGTATTTTTGTCCAGTTTTTCCAGCTTAGTATAAATAGAACCTTTTTCCATTTTTAGGGTGTTAGATATTTTAGCACTGTAGCTGCGCTTGTGAGAAGACCTTTCTTCGTTTTTTTTGGCATCTTTACGTAGTTTTTATTATTGAAACTTTGTATTTACTTTAGTAATTAATTAATATGTCTTTCTCTTCATCTATTTCTCTGATTTTCTCTTCAAACATGAGTAGCTAGACCCATTAGCTAGGGTTGTGGCTCAACCCTAGTGTGGGTAATTGATGGGTGTTGTAATTTAAGGTTAGATTGATTATGGGTGTTTGTTAGTTGGGTCAATTTTATGGTTTAATTTATGAATTAGTAGTTGCAAACACTAGTTTGTGCTTAGTAGACTTGGGCTCTTCTTGAGAAAGAGAGCCTAAGTCTCCAAAATTGACTCAACAAGGAATTGGGATGTACTCAAGAGATTTGATAGTCCCAATTAAAGGGTTAAACCTCGAGAGAGTAATTACCCGACTTGAACCCTAGTTGCTTGGGCAATTATGCATACCCAATTGGTCTCGAGAGAGTCAATTGGGCAGAACCACTCCTTCTACCGAGAGGTGTAGAGTGGGTAGTGTTGATCAACGGTTACAATATATTTCCCCAATCATGTCAATCGGGCCTTAGATGCAATTACCCGTCAATTAGCCACCTAGGTGAAAGTCACTACCCTAGTGCCTTTTAAACCATTAGATACAACTTGTAGCAATTTATCTCTTAGCTTAATCTAGTTGCAATTATAATTTGTATTTTGATCATAGTAGAATATAAAGAAAACCCCAAAATTTATGAGAAGATCAATTAAGAACACACACACAATCCTAAGCTAAATAGATACTCGACTCCAATCCTAGCTCTCTGTGGATTCGATCCCGACCCACAAATCGGGTAAAAGCTATTGCGACCCTCTCTTGCTACTTTTTAGTGGTGCGGAGTTGGCAGCGATCACTATCCCCTTTATGATGGTGTAGCCGCTACTTGGTTTCCTGGTGGGGTCCCGGACCTCGAGGGCTAGGTCCGAAAGCTGGCCTTCGCCTCGTCTTATTCGGAGCGTTGCTGGCGAGATCTGGCCAAGGGTCGATGGGAGGCCAAAAACCATGGTGAGTTTTCTTGTTTGTTTTCTTGTACTTCTGCCGTGGGATACATACCTCGGTTTCATGTAGGTCTTGGAGACGCCATTGATTTGCGGCCGGCCCCGAATGATGAAGAAGAAGTTCTGAAATCTCCTAAAGAAAGAAAGAGAAAAAGAGAATCGCCCGTCAATCCCCCGAAGCCTAAAAAGAGCGTGGCTCGAAGGTCCAAGGTTGATACGGCGGCCTTATCTCCGGAAATAATCCAACGCCTTCGAGATTAGGAGGAAGATGAAGATGACGACTGCCTATTAGTAGCCCGTTAAAGAAGAAATGTTGGTGCTTCGAAGTCCGTCGAGCCGGTGAAGGTCGATGCGGCACATTCCAAAATCGAAGAAATCTTTGAGGGGAGTTCAAATAAAGCCCCCGAGTTGTCGTGCAGAAAAAAGGCACCTCGCCTAGGAGGCCATCTAGAGGGTGAGGCCGAATGGCCCAGTCCCGAGCCTCTTCAAAACAAAGAGAACACCGCAAGTGTATCATTTGGGGTAATCAATGTAGATGATTCACCTCTTGGCCCCGAGTTCTCTGATGGGCAAATCCGAGATGCTCAGAATATGAGGTCTTCTGAAGTGGAGGCAAGACATGAAAGACATGACATCTTTCGAGAATGACTTGCAGGGCTTGAAGATGGACCTGACCCAGACGCTTCTTTCATTTTCGATGAGGCTCGTAGACTCTTCAAACAAGTGAGTTTCCTGTTTGTTATGCCTGCGCCTGCGCGTTTGCTGTTCCTAAATCCATTTTTCCTCCTTTTTTATGAAGGCCGTGGTGCTCCACAAAAGCCGTTTTCCAAGTCTCGAACCGATCTTGCTCGATGTGAGGATGAGCTTAAAAAGATCTCGAAAGAGAGGGACGATCTTAAAACCCTCTATGTTAAGAAAGAGGTGGAGATCAGCGATCTTCGATTTGAATTGACACAGGCTTTCCAAGGACGGGTCGAGTATGTTGAGAAGGTAATATAGCCTTTGAGGACCTGTTATGAACTTGCTTGTCTTGACGTCTAATACATTTAATTTTGCAGTTTTATCAGAAGGCCGACTTGGTTGTGCAGCTTTAGGAGGACCTTAAAATGAAAGAGGCCGAGAACTTGGGGTGGAGGCAAAGCATGTATAATCTCGCCTCCGAGAAGGAAACTCTTCAAGAAGAGCTGGCTTCCCTCAAACGTCAGTTCCAAAGTGTGAAGGAGGAGAGGCTAGCTCGAGGCCGCGACATCGAGGAGCTTAAAGCTAAATCCGTTGCTGAGTTGGCTAAGGCCAGATCTGACGTTGAGGCGATTATGTCTTCGTACCGAGCCGATGCCGAAGCAGCTAATGCTCGGGCAAAGGAGATCTCTTCTGCAGCAGAAGTCAAGTTATCGAGTGCACTTGACCATGCTAGGCGTCAATGTCGGAGGATAACCCTCGAGGAGGTGCATGCTCGCGGCTTCGATCTCTCAGCCGATATTGAAAAGGCAAAGATTTTGGAAGAAGAGGCTGCCGCTCTGCTTTCTGATGAGGATGATTCAGCCACTGGCTCCGAGAGTGGGGGAGACGAAGGTGAAGTCTCCGAGGATGAGGATTTTGAAGAAACGGCTCCCGAGGATGCAACTGTCGAAGATGTGACTCCGGAGTAGTTTTAGGTTTCCTTGTCTTGTTTTTGTGTAGGTATCCCTTGTGAAAACATCCCTTGTAACCATCTTTTGGAAATATAATAGGAACTCTTCATCTCATTTCCGACTTGTACTGGATATCATACTGTTTGATTTATGGAATGCCTCTTTTGCATAACTTGAATGATTGGCCCTGAAATGGGCTTGGGCCCGAGATATAATAAACCCTTAGATCCTTGTTGATAGAAATAGTAATCATTGAGCAAGTTTAAATCGATCCGACTAACGCTCGGGATACCGTGACTCTTGAGTCCGGGTTGAGTGAGAACGGAGTCTCGATAATACATTTTTGGCCCTTAAGCCTTTCGAAGTTGGCCCTTAGGCTCTTATATATCGGCCCTTAGGCTCTTTAAGTTGGCTCTCGGGCTCTTATATATCGGCCCTTTGGCTCTTTAAGTTGGGCCGATTCGGCCTCTTAGAATGGCTATATAATTTTTCCCTCATTTCGGCTTAAAAGACTTAGTGAAATTTTCATTATGCCTTGGCATGTGTTTTTTGCACCCGTAGGTTTTTTCGAAGGTTTGACATATCGGAACCTTATTAGTAATTTGTTTGTGTAAACATAATCGAATACCTCTTTAGGTATTTCCAAAGGCCGATGTTATCGAAGCCCTTGGATTTTTCGAGGGATGAATTTATCGAAGCCCTTTATATTTTGCTTTTGCCGAGGGTAGCCTGATTTAACCGTTTTTTACAAAGTGTTGGAAGGCCTTTTAATTTATAGCGGAAGTCAGACGGCTCCGAGCCGCATTATTTGGCTGTAGCCTTTATATGACCGTAGTCTTTAATATGGCCGTAGCCTTCGGCTTTGTCACTTGGACTTGTTTCCCGATAATTTTCCGAATTTGCTTGAGAAGTTAGTCCCCGAGTATATTGGCCTTGGCCTTTATTTTGAGGGGGTGCCTCTTTGAGGTCTTATTAATTCAAATTTTGATGACTCGGTTGTACTGACTGTCGATAACAGTCCCCGAGTATTCGGGTGCTTCTATGCTTTTGGCTCTTAATCCATTTCCCGTAGGATGTAGAGTTCGTGTAATAGTAGACTTCTTTGAAGCACCAAGTGTTTTTTATATTAACAAAATTGATACATGTGTACATGCTTTGTTGTCGGGTCTTGATTACTGTATGGACACGGTTCATCTGATCGTTCGGCCCATTACAAAGTTTTCCTACCGACGTTCTCTTAGGCATGAAGTATTTTCTTTGAAAATATAACCTCCGAGGGTGATGCCCCCCAGTATCCGGGGTTGGTTAAGAAGAAACCTTGGATACTGTCGAGCTTTCCTTAGGCAGCACATAGTTGTTGCCTCGTTAAAAACCTTGCCGGTAAAACCCATTTGGGAAAAAATCTGAGCCAAGGAAAAAAGAGTGCAACGCATGCTTTAAAACCTAAGGCCTTCGTGTAAGAAGGGGTGTCTTCGAGATCACGAGACTTTGAGAACTTCTATCGTGCCGAGCTTGTAAGATCCTTTACCAATGACTCCTAGGGCTTAATGCGGTCCTATGTTGCTATCCGCGATCGTGATATCTTCGAGAGCCTTGAACTGGTCGGGGATGATTCAGATGCCCCAATTTAACACCATGAAGCCGAGAAACTTACCCGTGCCAACTCCGAAGGTACGTTTCTCTAGGTTGAGCTTCGTCCCGCGTCGCCCCGAAATGTTGACTGTTTCCTGCAAATGAATTAAAATGGTCCTCTGCGCACAGGGACCTAACCAGTCATATCATCAATAGAGGCTTTCGTTATTTAACATGTTTGTTCTTCGAACATCCTGTTGACTGGATGTTGATGCGAGGCTTTTCGAACTGAGGGCCTCCCTCTTTGTTTTACTGGTTTATACCTGGACTGTTGCTCAGCCTACGTGCGGTGATTTTCGGCAGAATCCCTGTCATATCTAAATGGGACCAAGCAATGCAATCCATATTATCAATAAGAAACTAAATGAGTTTATTCTTGAGTTTGGGGGTTAATCCCGTTCCCAGGTGTACCTTTCTCTTGAGCGGTTGACTTAGTAGCATCGGGCTTCTCAGGAACAACGAAGGTTCGAGGAGCTAGGGAGTTCCCTTCTTCGTCTTCGGGTACCTGTTATCCTGCTTCCGTCTAGGCTTGGAGCTGTGATTGCTACTTAGCTACCTGTTTACCTTTGGGGCTCGACTTCTCCGAGGTCAAGGGTTCGGGTATCGGCACCACTTCCTCGATTGCAAACATCTCTTTTGCAGCATGCTGTTCTCCGTGGACTGTTTTCACTCCTTCCTCTGTCGTGAACTTCATCATCTGATGGAGAGTCGAAGGCTCTGCCCTCATGTTGTGTATCCATGGCCTCCCGAGGAGTGCGTTATACCTCATGTCACCTTCGATGACATGGAACCTGGTGTCTTGTATTGTCCCGGCTACGTTTACTGGCAAGATAATTTCTCCCTTCGTTGTTTCACTTGCCATGTTGAAGCCATTCAGCACTCGGGACGTAGGTACAATCTGATTTTGCAGGCCGAGTTGTTTCACGACCCTCGATCTGATTATGTTCGCAGAGCTACCTGGATCCACTAAAACACGTTTAACCTGAACTTTATTTAAAAGGATAGAGATTACCAGGGAGTCGTTGTGAGGCTGGGATACGTCCTCTGCATCGTCGTCACAGAATGATAGAGCGTCCTCGGGCATATAGTTCTGAGTCCGTTTCTCCTTTGTGATAGATACTTTGGTACGTTTGAATATAGGTCCCTGTGGGACGTCGACTCCACCGATGATCATGTGAATGACATGTTGAGGTTCTTCAGGTTCATTCTTCTTGTTTGCATCTCTTTCTTGGAAATGGTTCTTGGCCCGGTCGTTGAGATTCACGAAGGTGTTCCTCATTGAACAATCGGGCTACCTCATCTCTGAGCTGCCTGCAATCCTCGGTCCTATGCCCGTGAGTACCATGATACTTACACATTAAGTTGGGGTTCCTTTGAGAAGGATCGGTCTGTATAGGCTTGGGCCATCTAGTATCTCTAATTTTGCCAATGGCTGAGACGATACCCGAGGCGTCGACATCGAAGTTGTATTCTGATAATCTGGGTGCCTCCACCGGTCCCGAATGCCTATCAAACCCGGTTTTGCTCACGAGAACTTTGGCCTCGATCTGCTCTTCGATCATTCCGAGGTATGTTACGCCTTGAAATGTTCCTTCGATTTTCGATGTACGGTTGATACCGTTCTTTGTCGAATCTTGATCCCCGGTCTGTGTCCCTCGGGGGCTTGGCTGGAAATCTGTTAGGTTGAACTAAGCCCGAGGGGGATCCCAACTGGCCGTCCTCGACCCTAATTTTTAACTGATAACGATTGTGCACATCCGACCATGTCACAGCTGGATATTCGATCAAGTTCTGCTTTAGGTGTCGAGATGCAATCGAGCTTCTTTCATTCAAACCTTGCATAAAGGCCTGAACTGCCCAGTCATCGGAGACCGGTGGTAATTCCATTCTTTCCATCTGAAACCGGGGCACAAACTCCCTTAGCATCTCGTCATCCCTTTATTTTATTTTGAAGACGTCCGATTTTCTTGTGGCCACCTTTATGGCCCCAGCGTGTGCTTTCACAAGTCCGCCAACATAGCAAATGAATCAATAGAGTTAGGAGCTAAGTTGTGATACCAAATCATAGCTCCTTTTGATAGTGTTTCCCCAAACTTTTTCAATAATACTGACTCGATTTCATCGTCATTCAAATCATTTCCTTTGATTCCACAAGTGTATGAAGTAATATGTTCGTTAGGGTCAGTTGTTCCGTCATATTTCGGTATATCGGGCATGCGAAACTTCTTGGGAATGGGCATTGGAGCCGCACTTGGGGGGAAAGGTTTTTGTATGAAATTTTTCGAGTACAGTCCTTTCAAAATCAGAGGTGTTTCTGGTATTTGGTCGACCCTTGAATTGTATGTCTCCACCTTTCTGTTATTTTCTTTAATTTTCTTTTCTTCGGACTCGATTCTTTTGGTTAGTTCTTCGGGCATTTTCATAATAGCGGGGTCAGTCCCCGAGCCATTTTCATCGGGCCTTTCTAGCGTTGGTTCAGCACGCCGAGTGTTTACTGGTTCAGTTGTGTTTAGAGTTCTATTCTGACTCTGAAGTTGAGCGATGGCGACTTACTGAGCTTGTAGCATCTCGAATATCACTTGGAGGCTGGATCCCCCTTCTTCTATTTCCTGGCGTTCCTTGATCCCCTGGCCGGGCCTCCCTGTGTGCATTCCTTACGGGGTCTGTGCCTGCTTCCGTGTTTAGAGCGTTATGCGAACTGATATCAACTGGCTCCATATTTGGCACTCCCTCTGGGTTTATGGGTGGTACACCGACCCCTGTACCGCTGTTTTCTCCAAGTCCCTCACTGTCATGAGCAGGTGCCTTTTGTGTGCTAGAGATATCTTAGCCTGAAATCAAAGAATCTTTGACAAGAAAAAGTGTGAAGAATAACGTGTGTTATTAGTGTGAGCACGTGATTTTTGCCCTATATGAATTATTCCAAAAATTCAACCAAAATGATTTCTTTCATTATTTTGCAATTTTGTGAATTTTTGTGTTATTTTCTCTTAATTGTTTGCATTTTATTTGTGCATTTTAATTCATATGAAAAATATAAAAGAATGCGTTTGGCGTGTGCATTTAAGGTTTAATTTACATTTTAGGATTAACTAGATTAATTGTTTCATAAAAGGAAAAATCAAAAGTATAGTGTAGTTTGCACTTTTTAGTTCGATTTTTGATTTTTGAGTAATTTTGGGTTAATTTGTTGTGCTAATTGTCATTTTGGGATTAATTAGTTTTTCTTTTTAATTTTAGGAATTAATTCAGATCTTTGTTGGTGCCAAATTAAAAGAAATTACAACAAAAAAGAAGAAAAAGAAAAGAAAACAAAAGAAGCAAATATAAAGACTTAAAAAGGTTGAATTTGGGCCATTCAATCCAAAGGACCCTAAAATCGGACCAAGTCACACCCAACCAGATCCGGCCCAAATACCCCAAACTCGGCCTGCCCCTTTTACTAACTGAAACGGCACCGTTTTAGAATCAACAGATCTGGACCGTCGAGGTTCATCAATCCAACGGTCCTGAAGTGGGGTCTCATTAACATAAAACGGTCTGAATCCTATACCCCCCCCCCCGGTCTCATCTCTCTCATAACCATCAGAGACTATAACCTAACGCCGCCGGCCGAAAATCGTCGCCGCCGGCGGCAAGTCTCCAAACGACCTAAAATTTACACCGTGGATTCCCCATGACCTCCTCTTTCCAAACCCCAAACTTCCATGGCTCGAATCACACCCAATCTTCTCGAATATTCGAGTTTGTTGACGCCACCTCCGCCGCCCACGGCGGCGCCGTCCCAAATCATCACCAAATTTACACCATGGGTTCACCTCCCCCCTACATCACGAATCCACACTCCTTTTACTTCAAATGTCCCTCAAACTGCTCGAATCTTGGATCAAGTCCCGGTCCAAAACCCTAAAATTCTCAAACCCCGATAAATTCACAATTACGTGTTATCCTCACCTCCCTCGTTCCCAATCCGTCATTAGTATACCTCAAGTCTCACCCAGGGTCATCGAAGTTTAAGTTCAGAAGCGGTAGAACCTTAGAATTTCACAAGTAAGCTTTCTCTGTTTTTGATTGCCTTCTCTTCACGAAAGCTTGAATTGAGTTTTTATCAATAATTGTTTGATCTCTTCTGTGTTGATTTGTTTTGTTCTAATAATCAATGACCTGAGTTTGTTTTGTTATTTTGTCATAGTTATTGTTGATTAATCCATAGTCAGTGATTATAGGTTTTAGGTTTAAGTTTTCTTTTGATTTTTGTTCCAATCATTAAGGTCCTTTCTCACTTGACTGGTTGTGCTTCATGATTAAGCAATTCTGTTTTACTCTTGGTTTAATTTGTGTTCTGTTTCAATTTTCAGTTGGTTTAATTCGATTTTGGTTATTGGTAATTAGATTGGTAATTAGACTATAGTCCTCGAATGGTTGATTTGTGTAGTGGATGAACTTAATTGGGACTAACAAATTAAATAGATAAAGGGTAAGTTAGGCATTTTAGACAAGAGAATCTTTTAATAACTGAAATGGAACTCCCTAGGACTTTCTAGAATAGGTTCTAAGCTGAATTCACAAAAACAGGGGTAATAACTTAGGCAACAAGTCAGTAAGTTAGGGACTAGTTAGTCAAAAGCTGAGAATAATTGAGGGACTAAAGGCTAAAACTGAAATCTGAAGGTTGCCCCTCATTTTGACTATAAAAAGGCATTACTAGTGCCTTAGGGAACAAGGTTTTCAAGCTCTGAAAATTTCCTCCACTTTCACAAGTCTTCATCAGCTCAAATCTGAATTTCAAATTCAAAATTCTCTAGATCTAGATCTTCAAAAACCAAAAACCAAAACAAAAGAAAACAGCTGAAAACTCAAAAAATACTGTGCTACTAAGATTTTGGATTCAATTTCAAGTTGTAGGATTTGATTTGGCATTAGTTAGCTTAAAATTCGACTGCTGAAGTTTGTTAAAGAGTTCTGGATTGATTTCAAGTAGAAACTGGTTCATTTGGTCGATTTTTGGGTCTGTTTGTTGGTACTTCATTGCTGGGATTTCAAACTGACTGTTGTGGTTGTCTTGAAGCTGTTAAATTGCTATTTGACCCTGCTAACTATTTGTTCTGCCGCTGATCCTCCTCTCTTCTTGTTGAATTTCAATTTTCAGGTACATACTTTCGAATTCACATGATGTAGCTTTGAATTGAAGTTGAAATACAAGTGTTCATCAGATCTGCAGTTATTGGATACTTCCTGTTGTTTGTAGTTAACTAGATGCTAGTGAACGTTAATTGTTTGATTTGTACTACCTGAACAATGTAAACACGGACTGTTTAATTGGACTTTAACACTAGTTTTGATTATAGACTATGTGAGATCGTGAATTGGTAGTTGATAGTTGCATAAATTAGGATTATTAGACTGCTTTGAACTATTTCAGCATGTCCGTATGTAGACTTAGTTAGTATAGCCTAAGATTACAGCATTGAATCACAAAAAGCATGAAAAATCACACTTCATCTGTAAGTAATTAGTTTGCGTTCCTGTCTTTAAATAATTCGAGTTATATATTCATCCTGGAATGACTTCAAATGTTGAATTAGCAAAGTGGAGTTTCCATAAGTACAACCTTATCAGGTGTTAAATTTGATCCCTGGCCCTTGACTAAACAGTAGATTTCTCCCAGCTTTCATACTAATTAACAGCTTAATAAAAGGATCGGATGCTGTGTGTGATTTGAATGCCAATTGCCAAGATCAAGTGTCCATGTGTTATTAACTACATGTTATTTATCTACTCATTATTAATAAGTGTAGATTTAAAAGCTGAAAGGTTAATTAACAGGTGTTAAACCTGGAATAAATGACCAGATTATTAAATGCATATGTATGTTTAAATTTGAAGGTGATGCCTAGTGACAATGAGCCGATATTAGTTCGACTCTTTGAACCATGAAGGAAATGGGCCAGCATCGGCCCAGCTAAATGCAATAGATCCTGGGCAGTCCACTAAGTACAAGATATTTTTTAAAAATTGGGCTTGCACCCTAGCCCAGCCCTTTGGACGACCTCTGTTTGAGCAGACCTGGGCCAAACCTTAAGGCCCAAATATGCTAGAAGTCAAGAAGCCTTCAAAATTATATTAGGAATATGGGGATTAATTTATAATATAAATTTGGGCTTTTCGAGTTAGGTGGCGGATTCGAATTAGGAGGTTCTCCCCTCTTGTTTGAATCCGGACTTGAATTTGAGGTCCGGACTTTATAATGCAAATTAATTAGGCCCTTTAGAGACAAAAACAATAAACAGAAAATCGTAGTTTGCTTTAAGTTGGCATTTAAGTAATAAAATGAGATGAGCCTCGCCAAACAAAAATGCATAAATTGCGGGGCCCTCATTAAATGCTTATATTAAAATACTTAGAATTCGGGACGTGCCGTTTAGCGAATTTTCATGGCCTCCCGCAAAGATAATAACACGTTAGTCGCTTTAGGCGCGTTCTTTAATAATTTTACCTTCCTAAATTCGGGTGTGCATTTCATGCGACCCAAATCCAAATCCCAAAATGTTGAATAAAAATGTGTCGAGGATCCGGGTGCATTTCATGTGACGTGATCCAAAAATACGTTTTTGAACGACGTTCACTTTCTTACAAATTTTGATTAAAAGCGGTAAGTAATTTTTAAAATTGCACAATAGGATAACATGTTTTAAAATCATATTTTTGCCAAATATAGCAGTTGAGCGACCGTGCTAGAACCACGGAACCCGGGAGTGCCTAACCCCTTCTCCCGGGTTAACATAATTCCTTACCCGGGTTTCTGGTTCGCAAACTGTAAAACAGAGTCAAACCCTTTCCTCGATTCGGGATTCAAACCGGTGATTTGGGACACCATAAATCTCCCAAGTGGCGACTCTGAATCTCTTAATAAACGAATCCCGTTTCGATTGTCCTTTAATTGGAAAAATTCCTTTTATTATACCCTTCGCGGGGTGTAGTAGTGAAAAAAGGAGGTGTGACAATTAGAAGACTGGCACTAAAATAATCACTATTATCTTTAACCCCACGGTGGGCGCCAAACTGTTTACCTCGAAAAATGTGAGTAACAATTAAACATGATTTGTGGTTTTAAAGATATGTGATTTATTCCAATACTAGTGAATGTACAAATAATATTAAGTGTAAGTAAGAAGAATTGATGAACCAAACCAGTGTTGTTAGAGTAATAAGGACCTCGAGCTCGATTATCTCAAGGGCCTCGAGGTGAATTAAGAACAATGAAGTATGAACAATAAAGTAAAGACAATAAAGCTGAAGAACAATTATTTAGCACGTTAAACAAGAAAAGCAGAGTAGAATATTTTGTTGCAGAGAATGAGATATCCTTTACAAAGATTGGGGTCCCTTTATATAGAAGGGGAAAATCCTAATATGGTACATTCCCAATTATGGTAAAGAATTCTATTAGTACAACTGTATAACAACCTAGTACATACTTGTACTATTTCATACAAATCTTATCCCTTACTTTATACCCTGACCCACGTGTTCTTGGAAATTCCTGCTCTTTCTTGAGTGTACTCGAAATTGTACTACCCTCGAGGCAGATCATGACGGGTCCCCGATTTGCTTCACGAGGTGCGCTCATCCGGCCCTGGTTTGATTCTTACTTCGAGCTTCCAGAACTCGGACTCGGAATGTAATCCAACCTTAGAAATCAAGCTCTCCGATTTCTACCGTATACATATAGTAAACAATTGGGATCTATTAGTCTGTGCTAAAATGGGATTGAACGAGGTATTTCTTTTGCTACTAATAAGATTGTAAAGATTCTACAACAGTCCTCCTATTATTGTGAAAGACATCATAGATCAAGAAGAACTATTATGATCACTTGGTTACGTTTAACAGCAATGTATACGGTAGAAATCGGGGTTACCCGATTTTGTAGGCTCGAGGATCACTTCAAGAGCGAGTCCGAACTAGACTGGGTCCGATTCTGATGGCAGAGTTCGAAGTTCGAAGATCAGAATGTCCGATGAATATCAAGGCCGAGCG
Source organism: Nicotiana attenuata (assembly GCF_001879085.1). NCBI lineage: Eukaryota > Viridiplantae > Streptophyta > Magnoliopsida > Solanales > Solanaceae > Nicotiana > Nicotiana attenuata. The sequence goes on along the minus strand of NW_017670911.1, from coordinate 100,250 downwards.
TGACCAGCCTCGAGATAATGCCGTTGTGGTTTTGTAACAGAAAAGGCGAGATTCCCGCAATAGCATAAAGATCAAGGCGTAAATTCCGAAACGGATTTATACGAGCTCGTACTAGGCATTTAGACAACTGTCCAATTAGATTCCTACTAAAAATGAAAATGTACTTTATTTAGGACTCCCCTTTATATAAAGGGGAACCCATTCATTTGTAAGACATCTAATCATTGGCAAAGAATATACTCTCGTACTTTCTCGCTCATTGTTCATCAGAATTGTCTTTTTGCTTTGTTATTCTTGCTTTATTGTTCTTAACCAATCTCGAGGTCACTTGGGCTCGAGGTCGAAGACTGACTTATCTACTGGTTTGATCTTACTTATTTCTTCCATCTATACTTCAGATTTCTTGGTTATTAATTAGTATTGAATTAAATCACGTATCTTCAAAATCATAAATCAAATTTAATTGTTACTCGTATTTTCGAGGTAAACAGATTGGTGCCCACCGTGGGGCCAAAGATAATAGTGATTATTTCAGTACCGATTCTCATAACACACATTATTTTTACACTTGTTCTTGTCAAGAGTCTTTGTTCTCAGGCTAAAACATGCCAAACTCGCAAAACGCACCTGTACACGACAATGATGGTCTTGGATTTCATGGGGAAAACAACAATATAGGGGTCAGTGTACCACCGATAAACCCTAGGGAAGTTCCAAATGTGGAACCAGTTGATGTTAGTTCACACATTGCTTTGAACGCGAATTTAGGCACATACCCCGGAGGAAATGCACGCAAGGAAGCCCGATCTGGTGGCCAAGGAACACAGGGTATAGGAGACGGGGGAGCCAGCCTCCAAGTGATGTTTGAGATGCTACAAGCTCAACAGGCTGCTATCGCTCAGCTTCAGAGTCAGCACAAAACTCAAAGTATAGTCGAACCAGAAAACACTCGATGTGCTGAACCGACACCAGAGCGGTCAAACGAAAATGGCTCGGGGACTGACCTCACAATTATAAGGATGCTCGAGGAACTCACCCAGAGGACCGAGTCCGGGGAAAAGAGGATTGCGGATAATGACAAAAGTGGGGACTTATAACTCTCGTGTCGATCAAATACCGGGAGCTCCCCCGATCTTGAAGGGATTGGATGCCAAGAAATTCGTACAAAGGTCGTTCCCTCCGAGTGCGGCTCCGAAGCCCATCCCAAAGAAGTTCGGTATGCCCGATATACCTAAATACAACGGAACCTCTGACCCAAATGAACACGTTACTTCTTACACGTGTGCCATAAAGGGAAACGACTTGGAAGATGACGTAATCGAGTATGTACTGCTGAAGAAGTTCGGGGAGACTCTATCGAAGGGTGCCTTAATATGGTATCATGACTTACCCCCTAATTTTATTGATTCGTTTGCTATGCTTGTAGATTCTTTTGTAAAGGCATACGCCGGAGCCATTAAAATTTCAACAAGGAAGTCGGACCTTTGCAAGGTAAAACGGAAAAATAACGAGATGCTCAGGGAATTCGTGTCTCGGTTCCAAGCGGAGAGAATGGATTTGCCTTCGGTCACCGATGGCTGGGTTGTTCAAGCTTTCACTCAAGGTCTCAACACTCGGAGTTCCATTGCTTCACTGCGGTTGAAGCAAAGTTTAATCGAGTTCTCAGCTGTCACTTGGGCTGACGTACATAATCGGTATCACTCGAAGATTAGGGTCGAGGATGATCAACTGGGGACTCCTTCGGGGTCCGTTTATCCTAGCAGGACCATGGATAGGATCAAAAGGGATATCGATCGAGAGTAGAAATCGAATGGAGATCGATATAAACCATACAACGGAGACCATAGAGGCAGCGGTTCTGGGCAAAGCTTCGCACGAAATGAGAGGAGAAATGATCGAGGTCAAAATTCACGGGGGCTTTATGCCGAGGAAGATCACATTAAGTATCCGAAGTCCGAATAAAGGTACGACCCCAGTCCAATCCTTTCTATTTTTTTTACTAACACTTGCAGGCTATCGACAAGGATCGGCATGAAGCTTTGGATCTTGAAGCACGTGTTTCACTCTTTTTGCCCTTAGAACGGTTTTTGTCCCAAATGGGTTTTTCCAGCGAGGTTTTTAACGAGGCAACCGTTGTTCGTGCTAACTTGGAGCAGTTCAACAGTATCCGAGGTTCCCTACAATAAGCCTCGAGTACTAGGGCATTATCCTTGAATGTCTACTTTGTTGCAAGGAAATCGCTCCGTGACAACGGGGTCTCGATAGGAAAATGTTGTGAGGCCCAAACGGTCAGATGAACCGTGCCCGTATAGGTTACTTGGACCCTAACATCAAATGTGCGCACATGTACAATCATCTATTAAGAGAATTATTTTTCCTTGCCAATACCCCCGGCTTTAGAAATTTCATATTTTTGATCTATTGGTAAACATGCTTAAAGGCCGACCACGACGGAAATTCGAACAACTGACCCCATGCTTGAGGACTACCGTCCCAAAAATAAACGGAATCAAAATACTAACATTTCGAGACCATAAGACCTTAAAAGGAAATCCTCGACTTTACGGGCCACGGCCACCTCACTCGGGGACTGACACTTCGGACAAGCTCGAAGTGAAACAGAAGATAAGCCCAAAGGGCAAATTCCAAACTAAAGGGGCTACAACCAAATTAACAAGCGGAGACGCCCGAAATCCGTAACAAATACAAAAGCCCAAGGGCTATCTTAACCCTAGTTCGAGCAAATTCTCACTCGGGGACTATCCATGAAGCCTAAGGGCGAGCAAATCCTCACTCGATTATAAAAGCCCAAGGGCTATCTTAACCTAAGTGCAAGCATATCCCGAACACTGGGGGACTACCTACTCAGCTATCTAAGTTCGAAATAATAAGACCTCAAAGAGTTACACCCGATATACATGCCAAGGCCGTTACACTCGGAGACTAACATTTCGAACAAGTTTGAAATGTTATCGGGAAACAAGTCAAAGAGACGTACCAGAAGGCTACGGCCATACTAAAGACTACGGTCCTATAAAAAGGCTATGGCCGAAATAATGCGGCTCGAAGACGTCCGACTTCCGCCATAAAATAAAGGCCTTCAAACACTTTGAAAAAACGATTAAATTAGGCTACCCTCGGCAAAAGCAAATGATAAAGGGCTTCGATAAAATCAGCCCTCGAATAATTTAAAGGCTTCGATAACATCAGCCTTCGAAAAAGCCTTAAGAGGTATTCGATTATCGTTACACAAACGAATTACAAATAAGGTTCCGATCGGTCGAACCTTCGAAAAACCCAACGGGTACAAAAAAACACATACTAAGGCATAGAAAAATTTTCACTAAGTCTTTTAGCCGAAAAGAGGGAAAAATTATAGCCATTTTTAGAGGCCGAATTGGCCCAATTTAAAGAGCCTAAGGGCTGACCTAAAAGAGCCTAAGGGTCGATCTAAAGAGCCTAAGGGCAAATATAAAAAAGGCTAAGGGCTAACTTTATTTTGAGGTCGAGCAAATCCTCACTCGATCAAAAAAGCCCAAGGGCTACCTTAACCCGAGTTCGAGCAAACTCTCACTCGGGGATTATCTATAAAGCCTAAGGGCTAACTTCACTTCGAGTTCGAGCAAATCCTCACTCGATTATAAAAGCCCAAGGGCTATCTTAACTCGAGTTCGAGCAAACCTTCACCCGGAGACTATCTATAAAGCTCAAGGGCTAACTTTACTTCGAGTTCGAGCAAATCTTCACTCGACTATGAAGCCCAAAGGCTACCTTACCTCATCAACTGTTAAGCCTAAGAGCTACTCAAACTCAAGTTCAAATAGTCATCCAGGGTCCCTTGATCAGAAATGTTCGAAGACAGTACTTATTGTCGGTCATTACCGTCTCAAACTTTGGACATTCAAAAGGAATTTTATGCTAAGGCGCTTTGACCCGCACAAAAGGGTAGCAAATTCAGAAGCCATGGAAGGAAAAAAGCTTTATATAAACCTTTTTACAAGGGCTATAGGTTACGATCAAGAGTTCCTCGTAAGGGCTAATCAGCCTCAAAAGCAAAAAATTACGAAGAGCACGATGCCTAAGCAGCACGATCCTTATCGGCGGAAGTGTCTTCACCCTCAGAATCTCCTCCACCACCGGACTCGCTAGAGTTCTCGGAGTCTTCCTTGGGAAACGCCAGTTTCCAAGCTTTTGTTTCCTCAGTCGCTTACGTCACGATGATAATGTCGTGGCAAATCGGGGTAAAGATCAAGGACTCAATTCGTTTCTTGTTGTTATACTCCATAAAATGAGGGGACTATCTATATACGGTAGAATTCGGGGCTACCCGATTTCGTAGGCTCAAGGATCACTTCAAGAGTGAGTCCGAAATAGACTGGGGTCCGAGCCCGATGGCAGAGTTCGAAGTTCAAAGATCAGAATGTCCTATGAATATCAAGGCCAAGCGTGACCAACCTCGAGATAATGCCGTTGTGGTTTTGTAATAGAAAAGGCGAGATTCCGGCAATAGAAACAAAGATCAAGGCGTAAATTCCGGAACGGATTTGTACGGGCTCGTACTAGGCGATTAGACAGCTGTCCAATTAGATTCCTTACTAAAAACGGAAATGTACCTTATTTAGGACTCCCCTATTATATAAAGGGGAGCCCATTCATTTGTAAGATATCTAATCATTGGCAAAGAATATACTCTCTTACTTTCTCGCTTATTGTTCATCAGAATTGTCTTTTTGCTTTGTTATTCTTGCTTTATTGTTCTTAACCAATCTCGAGGTCACTTGGGCTCGAGGTCGAAGACTAACTTATCTACTAGTTTGATCTTACTTATTTCTTTCATCTATACTTCAAATTTCTTGGTTATTAATTAGTATTAAACTAAATCACGTATCTTTAAAACCATAAATCATTTAATTGTTACTCGTATATTAGAGGTAAACAAGCAATAATCAAGACAATAGAGAAAGAGATATATAAGTGCTTCGTGTTGTCCTTTTCGGCGCAGAGAATTAATTGGGAAGGCCAAGTAACTACCAATGGGTACTCTTCTATATCTATTTCCCAAAATCCTATAGCAAATCCCGCTAATTCCTGCGCTGCTTCATGCACATTTGGCCATTTATAATCTTATTTTATTTCAGAAGGAATTAAACAATTACCTAAAAGGAAAGGAAAGCATGTATATCTTCTGTGGACTTCAAAGTTCTACACACCAATTGTTGCATTATTTCAGTTCCTAAGGACTTGTTTCTTTCTCTGCCGCCGTTTGAATTATTTTTGTAAGTACGTGGGAACGAATAACTGAGTTTGTAATTAAGAGAACTCTTTTATGGTTGTTGAACTTGGTCAAGCATGCATATGCAGTTTTGTTGGTTGAACTCTTCTCTAGTTGAATTCTGAGTTTTGGGAACAAAGAACTTTTTGATATAAAATGATTTATTATTTTTGTACGTCGAAGGGAAGCCTTGACGTAACTGATAAAGTTGTTGTAGAAGATCCAGTGTTCGAGTAGTGAAAACAGCCTCTCGCAGAAATAGTTGAATCAATACATTTCTGTTAGTATGTAAATTTGAAATGGTTGAGTCAATACATTTCGAGAAAGAAAGTCAATACTTTTCTAATATCGAATGCTTGAGGTAACATTAAGATATTCTTGATTTGCTTGATAAAGTTGAAAACAGATTAATAAATCATCTTTTTCCGTTTTCTCTTTTTATTAGTTGCCGACAGTTTAGTAAATATTGGTGAACCAATTTTGGTCTTGCTAGAAAATATTATATCATTGCTTTAGAAAAGAGGATCAATATTTGGACTCTGGTTATCTTTAATTTCCTTCGTCAATTGTTTTGGCCAAAAGCATCGGTCAATTCTCTTTCTTTTTTTTCTTTTCTTTGTTTTTGTTTTTCAATCATTTTGATAAGTTTCAAATTTGTAAGGCTCACGCATGAGGGAGACAAAGGTCCATGCTTAAATTACGCCCAAACTAGGGCGGCTCCTTGTGATGATTTCTTGCAAAGATATAGAGCAATATTTATTGCTACTACCAAACAAAAAAAATCCAACCCTATTACTACTGTTATTTTAAGTTCTTCTTATTTATTATTATTATTATTATTATTATTATTATTATTATTATTATTATTATTATTATTATTATTATTATTATTATTATTATTATTATTATTTACTATTACTACATTGGCATTTTAAAGAAGGAGAAGAAGGGAAAGGGGGACAAGTACTTGAACCCACACCTATTATCTGAGGTTCTTATTGGTACGACTAGACTATATTTAAATTGTTCAATACTAGATAAACAATTAATTTATATATAATCAATCTCTCTGATAAGTGTTTTGAGTGTCAAATTGTAAAAATGAACATGTAAGATATCAAAATTTTGTTTTTCGAAGACAGGGCGATATTATAAAAAATCGTGAGAGACAAATGCAATAAATTAAGGAGAAAAATTTGTAAATGTCTTGGATGAAGTTTCTACTTTTGCTTTTAAGGAAAAGCTACAAATTTCAGCTTTCTTCTTATACCAAAAGAATTACTTTTACTACTAATAGGAATCCGTTTTTTGTTTTACAAACTTGTTCAAATACCTTAAGTTTTCAAAATAAAAGGGAAATACCAGTAGGTTGTGGAAAACTTCGATCATATGCACTTGTCTTGGTGTCAATTTGAGAATCCTGTCTATCCGGTTTGGCCAAGCTGTTTTTCACATGAATCTTGAATCCTTGATCCAATCTAACTACTCTGCACCTCCCCTTTCAATCTTTAGGTGAACTGAGACAAGTCTTTTGTGTTTACTTCTTTTAATCCTTTATCTACATGTCAGAACGTGTGTCAATGTGTTCTTCACTTTTAACTTCTATAATATAAATATTGATTCAATGAGAATAATTAAAACGGAAAAGGGTCAAATATGTCCCTATACTATTGAAAAAGGTTTAATATTGCCCTCCGTTATACTATCAGTCCAACTATAGCCCTAACGTCATACTATCGGTCCAAATATATCCCTGACATCATAAAAGTGGTGCAAACCTACCCTTCCTCCGTTAACTGTCTCCATATGACAATATTTTCATTGCCACCTCACCATTATACTCCCATTTTCATCCCTTCCCCACAACCTTTCTTTCCCATTCATTTGAAGAAAAATCACAGATCATAGATATACAAACAAACTATATCAAAAGAAATGCTAACAACTAAAGATAATATGAAACAATGTGAACCGAGAAAATTCTGATTTTGCTATTCAAAATTCATGCTTATATGAACGAAAATACATTTTGTTTTATATAAAAAACTAAGCAAAGATACAGGCAAACTAGTTTAAGGTTTCAAAATTGACCATGGTGAGAAAGAAAAACAACCTAGGCACGAGAGTTAATTTTTTTCGTTTCTTTCTCTTCAACCACATTTCTGGAAGGCTACCATTTTTTCTCTCTTTACGTTTTATGTTAAAATAAAAGTGCTACTAAATTTTTCCTAAATAGGTCTTACAAATTCAGCGACAACACAAGGAAATGCAAAATAAAACACAAATTTGTAAGGTCAAGCGAAAGGTACGTACAATTCCAGGGTCGGCCGGAGAAGCAACGGGTATTTTGAAAAGCAAGAGGAAGTATAGGCAGTGAAATCTTCAAAATAATGATAGAACTTTAAAGTAATTGAACTTAGTAGCTGCAAACAGGGTGAAATGGTGAGGTAGCAACCAAATATGTTCATAGGGGAGGCAGTTAACGGAGGAAGGGTAGGTTTGTACCACTTTCATGATGTCAGGGATATATTTGGACCGATAGTATAACGTTAAAGATATATTTGGACTGATAGTATAACGGAGGGTAATATTAAATATTTTTCAATAGTATAAGAACATATTTGACCCTTCTCCGTAATTAAAAGGTATAATAATAGGTAATTTCATTGATTGGCAATTTTTTAACATATGGTACGTAACATGTTATAATAAATTAAGTTATTGATAGTAGTGCAAAAAATTTATTACATCATCAATGCATATAATTTAAATCTTTTGCCTAATGAGTGAATTAGAAAGACATAGTGATGCTAGTGAGAGGTCCAGTATGAATGGTAGACTATATATTTACCATCTCCGCAGCATATGGAATAATTGTGTAAGAATTATATGGGTAGCTAGAAGAGTATGTATTCTTGACTTGTACATTTGCTTATTGGTGATAGGATTACTTTAATTTATACTCCCTCCGTCCACTTTTACTTGTTTACTATTGACTTTGTACACCCTTTAAAAAATAATAAATAAAGTGCATAATTTATCATGATACCCATGTTAATTAGTGTATAGTTTTAATGGATTTGAAAAATAATTTGGAATGAATAATTAATGCTAATGGAAAAACAGGAAAAATAAATTATTTTTCTCTTGATATGCGAAAAGTGACAAGTAAAAATGAAAATTTATTTTTAGAATACTTGATCACGCCCTTCTAAGCGTTTTAATACACTACACTTCACTTCCAAGCACCTTTTGTCATTACCAATTCAATATTTTGCCATGAAATCATATACATTTAAGCCCTTCTTTATTAAGCACATCAACATATAGATACATACTAGCCCAGACAAAGATACAGAGGTGTTATTCATTATTTTCACACTCTCCTTTATTTGGTCTTCTGCTAGTACCCTTTTTTTTTTACACAAGTGCACCTTGTGTCAGCCATCCTATGGTTCCACTCAAAAGCTACCCACTCTCTTTCTTTACTCTTCTAGCTACTTAAGTGCTTTAGGAGGTAAAGGTTCAACAAGATTGATTAAGAATAAAGGGCATTCGACTTGTACTGTGGTTGCCAAAGAAAAGGTCTATAGGCTTAAAAAGGTTGACTACGGATAATATTATCACTGGTAGGCAAATAGGCTAAATGGTCAATTAAGAAATGTCTATATCACTTCCCAAACTTATAAGACTTAATCATTTCGCTTTGACTCACACATGGGGCAAGTTCTAGACTAGCAAGGATGGCACATAGTACACTAAAATCTCACCTCACACAATGCACATGACTCACTCAGGACGGCTCGGACTCGACTCTCAAGTTAAAGCAACTAGCACAGTCATCATAAAATATAAGTACACGGGAATTAATCACAAGAGTCGAAAGATGAGCCTCGGTGTCAAATGAAAGCCACATATATTTTAAGGCATGTAATTACAAAGACCATGAAGAAAGTACTTAGTTCAAATGCTCTAGCCCAAAGCCCGATATAAAACATGTCAAATGTATAGGTACTCAAGTTCTTTCCATTCCATTATCAGTTCAAAAAGAAAAGAAGAAAAAGGAAAATCTTTTTTTTTGTGTGTGTTTTCCTTTGGACATTAAACCCTCAAGAAAACTGTCTAGGAAGTCCATCGTCAGGAAAAGTCCAAAACTTTTTGAAAATTCGACTTGCAAGAAAAACTACTACCCGATTCAAAAGTCATCCCTTGGAAAAGAACTGTGGCCATAAGAAAAACCAAGAGGAATTATTTCTGCCTAATTTTTTTTAACATACATAGAATACATACAACTAAAATAGCATAGAAAATCACCCAAACAGTCTCTTCACCCACACTTAAAATTGTGCATTGTCCCTAATGCACGCCATAAGTATAAGAGGATAAATGAAACTCCGTGGCAGGCCAAAAACCGAAGCATTAGCAGCTCATGGGATAAAGAATTAATATGGTTTGGAGTTTGATTTCTATATAGTACTTCTTCCGTCCCAAAATACTTGTATGTTCCGCTTTTAAAGTTAACTTGGGAGAAATTAAAAAATAGCCAGATTTACAAGTGGTCATTCATAAATAGCCACAAAAGTAATCAAAATTTAGCCATTTTTCATGTAAAGATAAATCTGAACGAAACACTGTTCAAAATCCAAAAAATACTCGAGCATAATATACTGGAGTTCCAGTATAATAATATACTGGCACTCCAGTATAATATATTGGACTTCCAGCATAATATACTGGAGTTCCAGTATAATATACCGATCCAGCATAATATGCTAGAAGTTCATACACATGTGCACCAATCTCCAGTATATTGTGCTGGAACTTTCCGCGTGTTGGAGTTCCAACATAATATGCTGAAAGTTCATACATAGGTGCACCGATCTCCAGTATATTATGCTGGAACTTTCTGTGTTGCAGCAAAATAATGGCTATTTTTCAATGACTTTGCAAAAGCTGGCTAATTTTGAATGACCAGTCCGAAAACTGGTTAGCCCGTGCTATTTTTACAGTTAACTTGGCTAATTTTTAAATCTAAATTGGATTAAATTAATTTAATATTTTAAAATTAAAATTTAGATATTCAAAAATTATAGTTGAAGTACTATTTTTTGTAACTATTCTTGTATCAATATAATGATAAAATACATGTTAAAATGTTGGACATTTTTTGTTGTAATTTGACTCTCGACCGACAAAACGTGACAAATAATTTAGAGCGGAAGGAGTAGCATAAAAGAATTTTATGTTATGACAAAAGTACTACTTCACATTGTGAAAAATTAAATTCTTTAAAAGCCCACTAATAGATTAAGCATTACTCACTTATTCCCCAGAATCTTGAATTACACCCCATCATAAGGTGTTTCAGATGGCCAAAAGGTTGACCAACTGTTATTAATGGTACAGTTTGTTTTGGTAGAAAGGTCAGTAGCGCCAGAAATTGGAACAGTTGAGAGACTTCCATTTTTCATTTTCCTTTTATCCTTTCATTTGGATCATGAACAGTTGGGTTTTATTTAACACTTTGATAACAACAAAAGATAAAAAAAAGAAGAAAAAAAAAAAAAAAGAAAGAGAGGCAGAAGGGTAAAACTGAAAAGTCAGTGGACTGTAGAAATAAGCTCAAAACTTGACTATAAAACTTGCCCCATTTCCCTCTCTCAGTTACTCACTCAACACACACATATTCTCTATCCTATGCACAATGCCGCTATACTTCTCTTTCCCTCTTCTATCTTAACATAGAAAAAAAGATAGAGGAGTATTTCTTTCTTTGGCTGAAGCTAGAAAATAGAAAGTAGAAAAAGAGAAACAGAGTTCTCTGTTTGAGCTAAAGAAAGCAAGGAAAAATGGCAGAGGTTTCTACAAATGCATTATTACCAGAGACATTTCAGGGGACAGCAGCAGATATAGCAGGGCAAATTGGGTTAATGTGGGAATTAATTAAAGCCCCATTAATTGTTCCATTATTGAGAGTTGCTGTGTATATATGTTTAGCTATGGAACTTATGCTCTTCATTGAAAGGCTTTATATGGGTATAGTTATTATTCTTGTAAAACTCTTCTTGAAAAAACCAGATAAAAGGTACAAATGGGAAGCAATGCGTGAGGATTTAGAGATTGGGAATGCAGGTTTTCCTATGGTACTTGTTCAAATCCCCATGTTCAATGAAAAAGAGGTGCTTATTTCTCCTTCTCTTTCTTTATTTTTTTTGGTAGAGGGAACCTTGGAGCAATGATTAAAGTTGTCTTCGCGTGACCTATAGCCGTGAAATCAGATGCATGTATCAGGGTAGACTGCCTATATCACAACCCCTAAGAGTGTGGCCTTCCCCGAGCCTTGCAACAATACGGAATGCTTTATGCATCGGATTGCTTTTTTTTTTTTCTTTATTTTTTGTGTTTTTGAAGGTCAAATTTTTATGGTGTTTGAGACAGGTTTACAAGGTTTCTATAGGAGCTGCATGTAACCTATCATGGCCATCAGATAGACTTGTGATTCAAGTTCTTGATGATTCTACTGACCCTCTCATTAAGGTATCCAACAAAATCCTTTGGAAATTAATTAAATTTCTTGAATTTTAATGCCATTCAATTTTACTTTGATTAAGAATGTGCCATCTTTCATTACACATTTTCACCCACCAAAACCAACATTTTCCTTCAGTAATAAATGATTATGTGCTCCCTTCCCTTTGTTTTTTTTTTTCCCACCTTTTTTAATTCGTAAGTAAAATAATGAAGCATTTATTAATATTGAAGGATTTGGTTGAGAAAGAATGCTTAAGGTGGGCAAGCAAAGGCATTAACATTAGATACCAAATCAGAGAGAGTAGAGGAGGCTACAAAGCTGGAGCTCTTAAAGAAGGATTAAAGCGTGATTATGTCAAAGATTGCGAGTACGTTGTCATTTTTGACGCCGATTTCCGGCCTGAACCGGATTTTCTCCGGCGAGCTATTCCTTTCCTTGTACATAACTCGGAAATTGCACTTGTTCAAGGTCGTTGGCGTTTTGGTAAGCCTCGAAGTTAACTATGATTAAGCTAATCATTTATCAATTAGTAGCATTAATTGCATTATGTTACTATTACGAAAGTGTCGGTGCTCTCTTACTCCAGCTGTTAATGTTAACTAGTTACTTTTACTGCACGTTAAACTTGTGCATTTTAAAAGATTTTATGCACATATTCACTAGAAGAAGAAAAAAGAAAGTTTTAACTGTTTGTACTGATATTGCAGTCTTTCATCACCGTTGTGGAAACCTTTTTTTCTCTTTAGGGAAGTAAGCTTTAGGATTTTTCTTAACATTGGTGCATTATTATTGAGTGTGGGTCCATGAAAATCCGTCAGTCACGGGTGGTGGGACCAACCATTCTAGCTTCCCCACCCACCTAGTCAATTCCGACTTGCCACCGTGTACCTCGTGCTTAGACCATAACAATTCCACTTTAACAACTATAAAAGGGCAAGCATCTCGCATTTATGGAAAATGACCACACCGCTAGAGGTATAATATAAATAATTTATCCTAATGAAAGCATTAGCGATTGCTGTTACGATTCGAACCGTGACTTATAAGTCAACATGATAACTTGTAGTAATTCATGTTAGCAACTACACTATTTCTTTTTTTCCCCTCAACAGATACGCGGAAATTCAAATAACAAACAACTGAGCTACTCTAGTTATTGCCCTTCTTGAACAGGTTCAAGGTTGTAGATTGAGTTGTGCTGTGTGGCATTTCATATTCTTGTTGAATAACTAGGGAAATTGTTAGATTTCAAGGGTGTGTTTGGTAAGAAGAAAAATATTTTCTAATTTACCCATGTTTGGTTGGTCTAAATGTCTATTAAGAGAAGGAAAAATATTTTCAAAACTCCTTCTCAACCTTTTCCACCCTATTCCCAATCCCCATTAACTCCCACCAACCCACCTCCATACCCCACCCCCAGCCCCACCCCACCCCCTCCACCCCACTTCCACCCTATATAAAAATATTATTAATAGTATTTTCTTTTCATGTTATAGTTGATTTTTTTTTTCATTTCAACAAATGAGTACTTTTTTTCATGATATAAAAAAGTATTTTTTTTCATTGTAACAAAAAAAGAATACTTTCTTTTCGTGTAAAAAAGTATTTTTTTCATTTCAACAAAAGAAGTATTTTCTTATCATGATGTAAAAAAAATATTTTTTTTTTCATTTCACCAAAATGAATATTTTTTCATTTCATGATGCAGAAAAAGTATTTTCTTTTATTTCAATAAAATGAGTATTTTATTTTCATGTTGTAGAAAGAGTACTTTCTTTTTCAACCAAAAAAAGAGTATTTCTTTTAATTATTAAACACAAATTTTAATGTTATTTTTGAGTGAAAAAGTAAAGTAGCACATTAGTTCCTTTGGGTTTGTATGAAGTTTTAGAGACTTAGGAGGGAGGGGGAAAGAGAAAGGAGAGTAGCACAAAAAAAAATATTACTCTCTAACCAAATACTAAAAAATATTTTCCTCTCACCAACCAAACAAGGGAAAATAAATGATAAAATCATTCATTTTTCATAAAAATATTTTCCATAAAAAAGATTTTCCTCCGTGCCAAACACACCCCAAGAGTGTGGTAGTTTAACCTTTGATTTGTGTATTGCGTGGTTGTTGGTATAATGCTTTTGGTAGAATCTTAGTACAATAGCACGCAACAAATTATAAAAAAATCATATTTTAGCGGCAGTAAGAAATTATTTATTTACTTTCATGCTTTAATGTTCAGTCCAAATAAAGATTTTCAATTTAATTCTCCTAAACACAATAAATATATAGGCAATTAAAAAAAGAAATCTGAAGAATTTGTCAGAGGTTTGTTTATTTGGATATCAGTAGTAGCGACAGCAAACAGTGAGTAATGACGTTATCCTGTCTTGTTTGTTGAGAGCAAGTCACAGACCCCCCGCAGTTACCGGCGAGAAACTGCTACATATCCGGGGTAGGTTTGTCATTTTGTCAACTGTGATGTGAGGTCAATGGAGGGGGTAGATTCGTCATTTAAAGTGGCTCCATTCAGACTTTGGTGGGACTTCTTTTCTACAGTTCTCGCCGACACTTACATTCGACAAACGTGTGGTGTATAAGTAAATTAATGAGACAACATAAATTAAAATCGAAAATGAAAGTCACTTTTCCTGGGTGTCTGATGACGTGGATAATTCATTTTGAGTCAGAAAAGTCAGGTCCACTTCTTTTCCTCATGATTGATACTAGGGCCTGCCCCTTTAGGTTTAAGTTTTATTCACTAGTTATAATTAAGTGTGTTCATTATATAAAGGTTGATATATTTGAAAAAGAAATTACGTAACTTGTAGTAATTCTTTGTCAAATACTTTTACAAAATTCAGCAGAAAACTTAATATTTTAATTAATTACCATGGAGCAAACTGAGCTAATCCTGTGTATATATTAAACAGTGAATTCAAACGAATGCTTGTTGACGAGAATGCAAGAGATGTCACTAGATTACCATTTCACAGTGGAGCAAGAAGTGGGTTCATCTACTCATGCATTCTTTGGCTTCAACGGTAAGGCAGATATTAATTACTTCTTACATTAATAACTCGGTCAATCTGTAATTAATGCAGTTGTTTATGTAATTATTAATGTTAACAGGAACTGGAGGGGTATGGAGAATAGCAGCGATTAATGAAGCTGGTGGATGGAAAGATAGAACAACTGTGGAGGATATGGACCTTGCAGTTAGAGCTAGCCTCAAAGGCTGGAAGTTTCTTTACCTTGGTGATCTCCAGGTGTTTGATCAATTTCCTCATAGAACCAATCTGCTTGCCTAATTTTACTTGAAGAGTTGTCATCGTTACTAAACGAAAATTTACTTTTTCCTGTTTTCTTGTGATTGAAATACAGGTGAAAAGTGAACTTCCAAGTACATTCAAAGCCTTCCGTTTTCAGCAGCATCGTTGGTCTTGTGGCCCCGCCAATTTGTTCAGAAAAATGGTGATGGAGATTGTTAGGAACAAGGTATGCAATGTTGTAATTCAATTTTGCAACAACATTATATGCATGCTAATAAAGAACTTGAATTGTTTTGTGTTTTGTTTACAGAGAGTGAATATTTGGAAGAAGTTTTATGTGATCTACAGCTTCTTCTTCGTCCGAAAGATCATAGCTCATATGGTCACTTTTTTCTTCTTCTGCGTTGTTCTTCCGTTGAGTCTTTTAGTTCCTGAAGTTGAAATACCTGTTTGGGCTGCCATCTACATCCCCTGCATCATCACAATTCTCAATTCTGTTGGAACTCCAAGGTCAATTCATCTACTTTTCTACTGGATTCTCTTTGAGAACGTCATGGCTTTCCACCGAACCAAGGCTACATTTATTGGCTTGCTCGAAGCTAAGAGAGCTAACGAATGGGTTGTCACTGAAAAACTAGGTGATGCTCTCAAGAACAAAGATAAAACGAAACCAACCAAGAAACCTCGAGGATCTCTATTCGGAGATAGGTGACGAAACTCCCTTCAACTTCCTTCTTGAATGAAGCTTAATTTTCATATTCTTGATAGGATAACACATCAGAATGTACCAGTTTTTAACCATCAGTTGGCCTAATTTGTACAGGATTCTTCCACAAGAATTGGGATTTGCAGCTTTCCTTTTCTTCTGTGGATGCTATGATGTTCTTTATGGGAAAAACCAATACTTCCTTTACATCTTCCTCCAAGTTATTACCTTTACAATTGCTGGATTTGGCTACATTGGCACCATAGTCCCCTCATAATTGCACAAACAAGAATTTTTGTTGCTGTATTGCCTCTTCTATAAAGAAAATACAAGTATAAGTCCGGCAACCATTTTTGGAGGCATAACAACTCGAACCTCCAGAGAAATATTTTCTTAGAGATGCAATGTTGATAAAAGGGATGAAAAGCAAAGAGATGTTTGTATTAGCACAGAACACAGAAGAAGCATGCATTAGTTGAATAGATAGATTGTATTTTTCTTCTATTGAAGTGTTTTCTTTGTGTGACATTGTAATTCTTTAGCTTGTAAGTCATTTTTCTTTCTTTTTACTTTTTTTTTTACCTTGTTCCCTTGGTGTTTTCTATTGGTTTTCAAGGGGACATAAGCTGAGGATATGGCAAAAAGGGCCAAACTAGCAGTATGATCTAAGTTTTTGTCATTCTAGTTCCAATTCTTTTTCTTTTGATGATCATTGTATGTATAAAGAGTACACCATCAATATACAGGTAATAGAAGCAAGTGATTTAAAATAGCTTCAGTAATTTTCTGTTGTCTCTACCTGAAAGTTTTCCTTATAGAAATGAATTCTTCCGTGGTTTTATCAAGAAGCAAACAGCTCTATTTCATGAGAGGACAAGCCATGTTGAACTTCCACTTGAGCAAATTGGCAGATTTTTTCCTTAACCTTCAAATGAAGTTTGTGAACTCTGCTTCACAAGGCTTGCAGTCTCAGCTCTTTAGCCAGATACATCCACATTGATAAGTATTTAGTAGTTTCACTTAGGGTCTGTTTGGAAAGCCATCAGGTAATTGGAATTGATGTAATTACTAGGGTAGTAATTACACAACCTAGTAATTACACAGTTGTACAATTATGACGAACTGTTTGTTTGTCATAGTGTAATTACAAGTTTACTATTTGGTTGGACAAGTGTAATTACACAATTAGATTAAATTTTAAATGAAGTAATTATCAAAACTTAAAAGATAATATAATAAATATATGCCTATAATTTTTTATAAGTTTAAATGATATTATATTTGGTATTTAAGATGTATATGTTTTCGTGAATATACATTAATTGGTAACCATACATTTATAATTAAATTGTAAAAAGTAATTTAGAATATATATATATATATATATATATATATATATATATATATATATATATATATATATAATAATTAGTTTAGATACTTACAAAACTAAAAACATATGTTTTGTAAAGAACATCATGGAATTCTTGTTTGATAAAATAAATTCATATATATTCTAAATTAACAATATTTGACAAAACTAATCTATCAATTCTAACTAAAAAAATGAACAATATGCGATGTGAGTCAATACTACTAAAACAAGTAAATCGGAACCATGAATATAGCGCAATTTTAAAACACACACACAAAAAAAAAAGTTTAACATATGTCAAATTCCAACATAATAATAGTAAGTTCCACTACAACTTAAGATTAGGAAACATAATAAGTTTATAATCATAGTTAAAAATAAAATTTTACTTTAACTGCATCACTCATTATATGCCAAGTTTGTTAATAATTCATTATTTCTAATATTAGGAGGTGTAGTTTCAAAATAGAATAATAAAATAAATAAGATAAAGTATAAGCAATTACATGGGATCACAAGAAGTAAAGGTAGAGAAATAAAAGATAAATAATGTACAAAAAAAAATATTTTTCAAAATTTCAAAAAAAAAATTAAAAAGCAAAATTAAAATTAAAAAAATAGAAATAAAAGTTATAAGGAAAATTAAATAAAATAAAATAAAAAGGAAAGAAACTAAAAAGCAACCTTGTAATTACACAGTGTAATTACCACCAATTCTCACCCCCCCCCCCTTGAGAATTGGAGAGTGTATTACACCCCTCCAATTACACCCAATTACATGCTGACCAAGTAATTTGTTGGCCAAACAAACATGTCTAATTGTGTAATTACATCCAATTACACCCAAATTCAATTCCAATGTGGCTTTTCAAACAGGCTCTTAATGAGTTTTTATTTCGTTTTTAAATTTCATATCCAACCAAACACTATCATAAAAGAATGAAACCAAGGTAACATATTTCCTTTTGTAGACTTATCCTTAAGACCCAAAATATCACATAATGGCTGCAATCTGTAAGTATAGTACTGCAGTTCATATGCAATAACTTTACTGCATATCGAAGTTTTCTCTATGCTTTTTTATTTTATTTTTTATAAAATTCTGTAATTATTACATACCTGTCGTGCATGCCATTTATTTTGACTAATATGAAAAGAAATAAATCCTAATAGTTGCCTATCTTGAGGCTTTTTAAAAAAAGAGTCCAGAACTTAATTGTGGTTCTTTTGGACACAAGTGACATAAATGCGTGTAAAAAAGAAAGAGTGACCGTTCTATATATAGCGCTCTTTTAAAGAGCGCTATATATATATATATAACACATTAAAGAACCGCGCTATGCCGGGGTGATATGACAGCTATGTATAGCGTTGTATATAAGCGCGCTACATATGTATAGCGCAATTATATACCGCGCTATACATAGATAAATAGGGCCCCTTCTTCTTCCCCACGATCATCGAACCAGACCACCCCATTTTTAAAAAATAACAGAACCCCCCCCTCCCCCCCTCCCCACAAAAAAAAAAATTAATTTTAAAAATTATAGTGGAACCCACTCGTCACACAAAAAGATAAGATTGTAGGTCCCACATCCTAGCCAAGTCTTCTATTGTTGTGGTTTCCTCGTTTCGGGCTCAAATTTTCAATTCATCGACTTTTCAAAAAACATAAATCGAGGTATTCCGATTTAGTTTATGTCGAAACTCGTATAATAATGCATATTAGTTATTTTGAATGTGTTTCCATGTTGTTTTGTATTTTTTTGCGATTAAACTAGTATGCTATTTTTATCCGAACTAAGATATTTGTATTCTAAAAAATATGTAAAAATTGAGAAATCATTTTGTTTTGTTAATAAAAATGTTAATAAATTTCTTTTACTATTTTATATGTATTTTCGTGAATATTTTGTGATTAAAATGTATTTGTTGTTTTTATCTAGTTTAGATTATTTATTTGCTTAAAGACTAGTGCCCTTTTAGCGTGGTAAAATGTAGAGCCTTTTAGCGTAGTAAAATGTAGAGCCTTTTAGCGTAGAATCCTTGTAGTTTAAGTATCTCTTATACCGATAGATCATACACAAACTCTGTACAATTTACAAAAATTAATTATTTAATTTATAAAACAAACATTTATGAAAATATTAAAATTGACACACATAAGAATTCAGGATAGCTTGGTGCTACTGGGCCTCAAATATCGAGCCTGGAACCCATAGGTATATACTCTGTCCAATTCAATATTGTATAATTATAAAAATTAATTATTTAATTTACAGATCAAATATACAAAATTACGAAAATATTAAAATTGACAATATGAGAAATCAGGATAGTTTGGTGCTACTGGGCCTCAAATATCGATCCCGGAACCCATAGGTAGATACTCCGTCCAATTAAATATGATAAAAATTAATTATTTAATTTATAGATCAAACATACAAAATTATGAAAATATTAAAATTGACACATAAGAATTCATGATAGCTTGGTACGAGATTAAGATGCTCGACATAATCTCCCCCTTTGTAGGGATGTGTTGGATATGCTGGAGGGCGCACAGGTAAATGTGTACCTAAACTTACTTGGTATAGCTTCACATGTGTTGCGCATACTCATGTTTTCTGTTGTTGTTTGATAGTTCATCTGGACGCCATATAGCGACGACTTGATAGGTGGCCTGCCCGATTATTGCTCGGCCGGCCGACTGACTTGGAGCACTTCCGCCCCGCTGATATGCCTCGATATTGTGGAGCATCATGACACGGAGCGGGTACTTCGCCAGTTTGGCCGTCCACAGTACATACCGAGGAGGCCTACATGAGAGGCTACACATTATCAGCGGGATGATCGTTCCAGGGTGGACGACGCATTTGTAGCATGGCTAGAGGCGCATGTCCATACTTGGGACCGACGAGGTGACCTAATTTTGCCCCCCTTTCACAGATCTAGACGGAGACTACTTAGCTCTATATGCCCCGGTACCGCCGTGTTACCCGACTTTTTATCGAGAATCCCATTCGGTACGTTCCATACGCTGGGCGGCACGAGGCCCGGTATGTTTTCTGTTATTATTAATTATATAACTGTAACTTAGTGCAATATCTGTAATTTATATTTTATACGTTGTGCAGGCTATTGGCCTACATATAGTCTACCAGATGGGACTGCAGATGCAGAAGCATGCTAGTGAGGGAGCGGCCACTTTGCACGATTACGGGCGACAGGTTACAGAGGTGGCTGCCTGGACATTGCAGCGAGCTCGAGAGGATCAGCGCTTGGGACACGACCCTGCTTATGTGGCGCCAGAGCACTACCAGTGAGGCAGGGATGTCGCACGAGGTGGGGGTGCCCCTCGAGGTTGGGGTGCCCCACGAGGCAAGGCTGCCCCTCGAGGTGGGGGTGCCCCACGAGGCAGGGCTGCCGCACGGGGTCGTGGTGGGCGGCGAGAAGGTGATCCCCAGCAAGGAGGTGTTGAGGCCCCCGTTGATGATGTTGCTGCTGATCTGCCTGGTGACTTACATGAGCCGAACGAGTATCCCAGCAGCATGCCGTCATACAACCTTGGGATGCAGCTCACTCTAGGGACTTCGCAGGTGACCCCGTCAGGTCCATTATTGATCACGGGCACGGACCTTACCGGAGAGGATTGGGATGCATACTTCCAGGCCATCGACCGCTGCTGAGGATCGGCCAACCCGAGATTTGGATAGTGGGCGCCGGCTGAGTTATGACTCATCATCACAGGTGCAGGTATGGTTTTATTAATATTAAATTTAAATTTGTTTTTACTTTTCTTATTTATTTTCCATAACTTTATTAATTTTCTTATTAAGGCTTCATGCCCGCCCGTCACGGAGGCCCCTTCGTGCGATGCTGACATGGCTGCGACGGATGATTATATTCAGGAGCCCAACGAGACCAAATTAAGACAATTTAAATTGTTGTGACTTAATATATATTTTTATATACTGAGCTGACTTATTCTTTTGTAGGTTCCTGATGGACCGATGGCCTCTCTACCGATCCTTCCAGCACTACTGACGATCATGCTGCAGCGCATCCTCAAATAAAGAGGCGACGTGATGGGGATGATCCTGATAGCGTATCCGGGAGGGATGGGATGCGCCTCAGGCCAGCGGCTGCATTGAAGCACACAGGCTGTGGGACACATTGATTTTCTATATTTGTATTTTATGTACGCTATGTAAATATTATTTTATGTAAATAATAACAATAATTTTTTATGTTTACATAATATGCGCATTATGTTTTTATTTCCCCGTTTCTTCTTTATTTTAACACTACAACACAAACACAAACATAGAAACTTAACATAATTTAAATGCAGTACAACTAATGAAAACACATGACACGGGAAACATAAAGATAAAGTACTACACTCAACACATACATGTCATACATTAGTCACCACCGCCTAGTATTCTCTGCTCCAACCACTTAAATTTCTCTTCCAACTTATTTTTTTCTTCTTCCACCTCTTTCAGTTTCTCTTTCAACTCCGCAATTTCTCGTTTATATCTTTTTCATATTCCCACTGTTTTAAGGCCAAATTATGAAGATACTGCAAAGAACGTTTGTTGCATTCCAGATTACAGGGTTCATCAATCCATACCTCAAAATTGCAAAAAGGTTCGTCGGGAACCCTATAAAACTTGTTCACACACCTCCAGTAGCGGCATCCAACTTCACCATCATCCCAAGAGTCTTTCATCATGCATTTTTTGCCGCACTCGCACCTTGGTACATAAAGGCGTTCAGACATTTGTTAAAGCGTAAAAAAAAAAACCTTGCTTTTATGGAAAGTTTTGCTATTGGTTATTGTTAAGCGCAGAAAATAACTAGAATGCGCCCGTTATTTATAGGCAAGACAACACACATAATGTACTATTTAACCATGCTATATATATTCACACAATGTAGTATTTAGCCGCGCTATGCTTTGCGTGTTAAAGATTCTGTCGGATACAAAACAACTTTTTCTCAGGCGGGCAGCTTTTCAGTTCGACAAGGCAACACGCATAACGTAGTATTTAACCGCGCTATGCTTTGCGTGTTAAAGATTCTTTCTGAAACGAAATAGCTTTTTCTCAGGCGGGCAGCTTTTCAGTTCGACAAGACAACACACATAACATAGTATTTAACTGCGCTATATATATTCACATAACGTAGTATTTAACCGCGCTATGCTTTGCGTGTTAAAGATTCTGTCGGATACAAAACAACTTTTTCTCAGGCGGGCTTTCAGTTCGACAAGACAACACACAAAATGTAGTATTTAACCGCGCTATACATATTGACACGAAACGTAGTATTTAACCGTGCTATATATAGCGTGTTAAATATTTTTTTAGAAACGAAATAACTTTTTCACAGCGGCAGCTTTTCAGATTGAACACACAAAATGTAGTATTTAACCGCGCTACATATATTCACTTATTTATCAAACATCTTCCTCCTCTGACAGTGTAGTTTTCTAATAATTTTAGAGTGAAACTCGAAAGTCAACGTTAAAATTTTCTATTTTTTTAATCCAATACTATTTTTGATTATATGAACAGGAGGGAGAAATTCATTAATTTACTCAACTGAAAAAGTTAAATATCAATAAGATGTAACAAGGCTGTGGAAACATAATTTTATTTGATACATCTTGCAACATAAAAAAGTACAGACACTTATTACAAAAAACATTACGAAAACAAAACACTAGGTGTATCCTTGATAGTTGGGTTCATTAGACGAACTTGCACGAGGAGCTGGATTACCACCGCCACCCAAACCAGCTGAAGGACATTTACGACGGTCGTATCCCGTTTGCGAGCATATGCCACATTTACGCGCATAAACGGTATCACCAACATCCATTTGGTTCCGTATACGCGTTCTCTTTTGCACTTGTAGCTTGCGCAAATAGTCCTTGTTACACAACATTTTAAATGGTTCCGGCGACCAATAATGCTCAGCACCCAATGGCTGCAACTGCCCACTATATGTGTTTACGTATGCAGTAACACTGTATTGCCTACCAACATAGTTGGTTGCCCCTAAACCTGTTTGTTGAAAGCACTTCATGGCATGTGAGCACGGCATGTGGTAGATGGTCCATTTCCCACATGAACACAACATGCTGGCTTCATTTACGATGTGTAGATTCCCCCGGTGTTGACGGATAAGGGTGTGAACTTCAAAAATACCCCGGTCGTGATCATACTGTAAATATGAATGCCAATGTGCTCGCCTCCTGTATTTCTCAAATCTTCTCATCGGTATTGGCATATATTCAACACCCCTGTCCATCAATTCTGATGCACCTCTATGCCTTTCAACAAACCTCTCCGCCATCTGTTTGAATATCATCCGGACCATGGCAGTGACAGGCTATCCACGTGCAGACTTCAATAACCCGTTGAAAGACTCCGACACATTTGTAGTCAGGGCTCGCCATCGTCTGCCACCATCATCATGCAATGTCCACTTGTGAAGCTCATGTCGCATCAACCAATTATAGGCTCTTTCGTCTAACTGCCGGATCGATTCCATACGCCTCCTGAATTTGCACTGCTGGTGCTCAGTTGCAGCCATCCACATTAAATCATGCAAGTCCTTGTTGGGATATTTCTTTTGGAAATTGGCCTTCAGGTGCCTCACACAGTAACAATGGTATGCATAGGGTTCCTGCCATTTAGGCAAATGCTGTACAAAACTTAAAATACCACCATGCCGATTAAATATTAGACAAATACCTGAACGTTGTTTGACAACGTGCTGCTTCAAGTGGTTCAAAAATAGCATCCACGTCTCTTCACTTTCATTGGCACAAATGGCAAAAACTAGTGGAAATATTTGTCCATTGGTATCTACTGCAACGAAGATCAACAGCTTAATATCATACTTTCCATAGACATGAGTACCGTCTAAGGAAATTACCGGACGGAATGCACAAAACCATCAATTGACGGTTTAAATGTCCATAACACGTATCTGAATATATATTCCGGTATTCCTGGACTCTGCTCATGCTTCCATTCAACAACAGTCCCGGGGTTAAAGTGTTTCAGTGCGTCCACGTACCTAGGTAGAGATGAAAATGACTTATCCCAGTCACCATAAATAATTTCAAATGCACGTTTGTGCCCGAGATATGCCTTTCTTTTGGTAATAGTACACCCATATTCCTAGTAGACGAATGTAATACACTCTTTGATCTTGTACGTAATGGACACTTCCAAGTGAGGAATCAAGACAAGATAAATCAAGTCAAAATCCAAGTTGAAGTGATTCTCATTGATCCGGAGTTAACATAGAAGTCATCAAAGTTTGGTATCAAAATATTATACTTGACACAAGATGCAGATACCTTATCAATAAGTGAATCCCATTCTTCTTCTCTTAGCTTTTGCAACCGTTTCTTTGCCACTTCAACAAGTAGAATAGCATTTGCAATATCTTGCTCCTTTTTTTGTAAGGATGTATTAAGCTCATTTGTGATCCCCAAAACATCTCTCATTAGGTGCAACATGAAAGCAACCTCAAATGTTTGACAAGTACTCAGATATCCCTTTGCCTTAGCTCTTTCTTCTAAAGTCTGAGCATCAACAACGATAGTATCAAGAACATCAATAATTGAGCCAAACATAGAAATAAAGTTCTTAAAAGATTTGTAGTGCGAACCCCAACGAGTATCGGCAGCTCTGGCAAGACCAAGTTCTTGATTCAAACCCCTACAAGTTTCAAGTTCACCCATGTCTAATGCCTCTTGAACTTTTTCTTCTTGAGATTCTCGAAGATCATCCATACGTTTAAAAGAACCTCCCACTATATTCAATATATTAGAAACCAATAATACAAGTTCTCCCACTTCAAGACACTTTTTGGATACCGCAACAAGAGTCAATTGAAGTTGGTGCGTAAAACAATAAATGAAATAAGCGGATTTACTTTCTTGTTGAATCAAAGTTTTGAGGCCACGTAAATCCCCTTGCATGTTGCTTGCTCAATCATAGCACTGTCCACGCACATAAGATAAACTAAAAGAATGTTGAGCAAGGTAATCAATAATTGCTTCCTTTAAACATAAAGCACTAGTATTACGAACATGAACGATCCTAATAAAATGCTCCACCACAGATCCACATCTATTAATATATCGCAAGACAATAGCTAATTGCTCTTTGCGTGATACATCACATGATTCATTAGATCGTCCATAATTGCTTTAATTGTTTCAATTTTACACGCAATGGTAATGTCTTTTTGAATTTTATGAGAGGTCAACTGATCATTCTTTGGAGCCTTTTTCAACACAAGATCACGGATTTTATCGCACCTTTCTGCATACCATGAAAGAATCTCATGAAAGTTACCCTTGTTTAATGATGATTCATCTTCACGATGTCCACGGAATGCCAATCCTTGATTCAATAGGAGTCTCACAACCTCAATTGACGCCTTCAAGCGAATTTTGTATTCGAGCTTGGTTTGACTGGATTTCCTATCAAATGAAGTTTGAATTGACTATTTTTGTTTTAATAGATCTTCACATTTCCTTTTTTCATGATTATGAATACTGCTCGACTTACCAACATGCATATCGAATCTCTTCTTTTTTTGCCAACTCTTAAATCCTAAACTTGAAAATACATCGCCTC
Source organism: Nicotiana attenuata (assembly GCF_001879085.1). NCBI lineage: Eukaryota > Viridiplantae > Streptophyta > Magnoliopsida > Solanales > Solanaceae > Nicotiana > Nicotiana attenuata. Next base: position 74,426 of record NW_017670911.1, on the reverse strand, counting down.
CACCTTTATGAATGTCTTTATCTTGAAACAAGTAACAACACAAACAATAACCTGCATCTTCTATCACACTGTACTCCAACCAATTACCATATTCATCAAACCATTTAGGATTGAAACGATGCTTTAAGTCTGAAAAATCTCTTTGAGGAAATTTATGATATCGGGGTTGGTAAGGACCTCTTCGGAGATCTTCTCTTCTAATCTCATCACTCTCATTTGGATGATAATCTCTAATAGGTATTCTCTCCTTTGGATCAGTCGGTAAAAAATCAAGATCAATTTATTGTCTTTATCTTTTAGAGGACTGAGGTTGCTCTTCTAATTGGTTCAAATTTTGTTCCACGGGAGTAGCAATTGGAGAGGATGAACTTGGTTGTGCTAACTTGGAAGATACTGGAGGGTAAAATCTCTTCATAACACAAAATGGATTGCCAAATTAGAGTTAGAATTAGAAGAATAATTTTGTATATGTTTAACCTTAAATTTAAACAAGAAGAATTAATGTGGCCGAAGACAACCCAAGTAATGATCACTCATCAAATTACAGAACTATTGCAATGAAACTTTCATTCATGGATAACAACAAAGGTGATCTTCCTAGATTTTGGAACTTCAGTCCTAAAAACTTCTATTGCATGCTAAATATTATTTTATAAAGGGAAATTTGTTGATTCAACAACGAGCCAAGGAAAATGTCCTTGACTACATCAAGGAAACATAACTGATTTCCATTCCATATCAAAAGTACACATACACCCCCAAAAAAATCATGTGTACGTATATGCATATTCAAACTAAAAAAGGATTTCTCACTCAAAACCAACAACAACAATCTAAGATTTATTATAACTAAAGAGAAAAAGTGCTTAACTTCTCAATATAAGCAAGTTTATTACTCTCAATTTCTCACCTTTCCCCATTTTCCATTAAGAGTAAAAATTATATTAAAAAAACACTTAACTTGGTATATCTCAAATTGAAATTGAGTTTCTCAGCCAAAACCCATTAAAACAATCTGAATTTTTTTTCAAAGCATAAATTACAATAATCTGCAATATAAGCAAGTGAGAAACATGATAGGGACAATTGACGGGCTAATGGCGAGAGACGGAGAAAGGCGACCCAACGAGAACCGGTAGTGGCTTATGGCTAATGGAGGAGACGAGACGACTATGAAGCAATGTTCTTTGAAATTGAACTACAGCAAAGAGAAGAAAGTACATAGAGGTGAAGGAAATTTATTGGGATTAAATCTTTATGCAAAAGAGGAATAAATAGTAGAAATTGGAAAACTAGAATTAGTCTTATTGATCACCTGAACTTTTAGTTAGATACCAAGATGAAGCCCCTTGTCTTTGAGGGAGATGACCTTCTCGGCAGGGGCTAACGGAGGAGGTGACTATGGAAGCGATTCTCTTTGAAATTGAACTAGAGAGAGAGAGAGAGAGGCATCGAAGGGCTTCGGATTAGAGATTCTAATCGTTTTCTGATTTGGGAAATTGGGGGGTATTTTAAAAAAAATGGCATAGTTTTTATAGGAAAAGAGACCTATATTAAAAAAACTAAAAATAGAGGGCATATGTGACTAACTGGTTTCGAACTCAGGACCATGTGGAAAATTTGAACCCTCTTTACCAACAGGCTAGGCAATTTACTTGTTTGAAGCAGGTTCAAAATAATCTTTATACCATTACTTTTTCGAAGACAGAAAAAATATACCTATATACACTGTATTATTTTTCGACGAAGCGTTGACTCCATGTGGGTTCGCCCATGTATACCAAGTAGGGTAAGGCCCAAACAATTATACCTTCTCCTACGTGAAAAAGGACACTTTTTTCAGACAGGACGTGCGCGGCCGCACACCTGGAAGTGTGCCCGCGCACTTGGCCGCGCACTTTTCACACTTTCTGGCCCATATGCGCGGCCGCGCACTTTTCACCCTGTTTTGTTGGTTATTTAAAAAAACGTAAAACATGAAAGTTGTACCCTTTGATTTAGCTTTGCAAAAATATATTGTGGAACCCAAACGGAGTTCTGAGAGAAAAGTTATATGTATTTTACTAGACAATGCGCAATATGCCTGCTCGATTCTTCGTTTCGTTGCCCTATCATCCGTTGATCCCGAACACGATCCCAACTTAATCCTTAGGCTTTTACTCAGACTTCAAAGCTCCAGAATAACTTGAATTCATTTCATAACATCTACATAGATCGGAATCACTCCTACAAGGTATAAAACACACAGTTAGTGCAAAATACTAGCGATTAAAGCTCAAACTCAATTAAAGTGCAGTAAATTAGAGTGTAATAAGCGACCGAAATACGTAATTATAGCTTATCATCAAAAAGCTAAGAATATTAAGTGTGCTGATGGCAGTAATCTTGTCATAGAAGAAAAGCACATCATTCAATTTTTGTCCGCAATCTGCTGGTAACGAAGGGGCACAGTACCTTGTCTAAGTGTACATATTAGCTAGATATGTTTTTTAAAAGAGCCCAGAACCTAATTGTGGTTCTTTTGGACACAAGTGACATAAATGCGTGTAAAAAAAGAGTGATCATTCTATATATAAAAAGAGCGCTATACTTTAACGGAGTTTTGGCCGTTAAAGTATAGCGCTCTTTAAAGAGCGCTATATATATATAACGCATTAAAGAATCGCGCTATGCTGGGCTGATATGACAGCTATGTATAGCACTGTATATAACCGTGCTATATATGTATAGCGCAATTATATACCGCGCTATACATAGATAAAGGTCCCACCAGTAAGTCTCTTGCGTTTAACTGACATAACAATAATTCAGATGGGTATAGCGCTCTTTAAAAGAGCGCTATACCTCAAAAATTCAACCCCCCGAGCTAGGCATGCCTTATTTAAAGGCGTTAGGATTTTACAAAAATTCATTCAAAAAATATTCTAACTCCCGTTCAAACTTTTCTTCTTGTTAAATTCTCAAGCATTTTTTCATAATGTCTGAAGAGCGAAAAATAAGGGTTTCATTATATTGGGGGGGTGAGGTTGTGGTGGCGAATAACTCTGTGAGCTATAGTTTATCTCCAAAGTGTCATGTTAAATGCCACTTACAATGGAGTACAATAGATTGGTATCGTTGTTATGTAATAAATTGAGTGTGAGGAAACGTTCGGTGAACCTTAAAGTAACCGGAAGATATCCGTATTCCGTCACTCCGCAAGGGGTTGCTTGTTACGCTGAGTTTAACATCGACGATGATGAAACTTTGAGGGATTTTTGAGGACTCCGGATGAATACCGGGAGTTTCTTGTAATAAAAATATTGGAAATGTACGTCAAAGTTGAAGACGTTCCCAATAATGAGGTTGCGCATAGTAGGGATAACCCCCAGTCATCGAGTGGTTATTCTGGAGCAGGTTTTGCCGAATAGGTTCCGAATGAAAGAATTTGCCTTGATTTAAACTTATCACCACCGGCGAATGAGCAGCGAGGAAATAATTTCTCTCTTGCTTTACATAATCCACAAGAAGAGTGGTAAACTTCAATTTTCCTTTGTGTTACGATGTATATTTTTGTTGTATTGAATTTGTATTAACGCTCATATATTCCACATGGGGTACCGTCCAGATATGAATTTTAGAGTTTGCCTTGATTTAAACTTATCACCACCGGCGAATGAGCAGCGAGGAAATAATTTCTCTCATGCTTTACATAATCCACAAGACGAGTGGTAAACTTCAATTTTCCTTTGTGTTACGATGTATATTTTTGTTGTATTGAATTTGTATTAACGCTCATATATTCCACAGGGGGTACCATCCAGATATGAATTTTACAAGTTATGACCCCACGCCTAGTTGGAATATACGTAGTTTTGGTGTGTTGCATCACGGTGGTCCATCCGGGAGTCATCACCAACGGGATAATGTCCATCATGGAATGTCAACACATTACGACTTATAAGTGAAGTGATATATCTATATGTAAAGTATTTATCAATTTGAGTAGCTTATCATTTTGTTGTTTGTGCAGTGCAAACGAGCAACTTGGTGGTCCTGACCACACTCAGTTGCCCGTAGACGACGTATTTACTCGTGATTTGGCAGATGCGCAGAGTCAGGAAGATAATAGTGATTATGACAACAATGTCGATGAGTCTGGAGATGACACACCGTTCCCTGATGAGGGTGGTGAGGAGGAGGAAGTGAATGTCGAACCTGAGCTGACGAGGGAGCATGCTCCTCCACCTCCCGTTAGACCAAGAGTGTACGAGTTCCAGTGCCGTTTCATTCAGGGCATATTCCCTACCTTGATAATTTGCCAAGTATGCCGGATGTGGATGCCCTCACAAGAGATCTTGACAAAATTCGGCCAGCAATGCGAGATGAGTCTAGACCAACGGTGCTGGAAAAGGGCATGTATTTTCCCGATAAAGCTCGCCTATCCAGGGCTTGTAAAATGTACAGCGTAAGAGAGTGTCGTGAGATGATAGTATGGGAGTCAACTCCGGAGGTATACAAGGTCAAATGCCGTAGATGGTTTACGGGTTGTCACTGGTTGCTGCGTGCGAGCAAGAAGGAAACAGGGTTGTGGAAAGTGGGTAAATATATTAGCACCCACTGGAAGCCTAGAAGGGATAAATATTACCTTAGTGTGGCTCCGGTCCTAGTAGAGAAATAATATTAGGAAATTCGATGAGCCAATGGACGGAGCAAGGGGAGCTAAAAGCAAAAGAACGTCTTGTTCAAGTTTTCAGAATAAAGTGATAGACATACATGTTGGCGGGAAGTGAGGAGAGAGTTAATGGAGCATTATGAGTAAGATATGATACATGGATAACAACGGTAGATCAAAAAGATGACAGTATTACAGAGTCTATAGTCAAGTGAAGGAAAATACGAGAGGTGACAGGCCTTGAGACAATAAAAGGGTATAGGCCATAAAGTCACACCTTCATTTCGAAAAATAAGTTCGTGGCTCTAACATGATTACCAGAAGGAGAAGTTAGACCTCAGAATAATAGAAATTAGTATGGACTGGTGAACAAGATAAACCAAACATATATTAGGGGCTGAGTGATTTGATAGTGGTGGACATCATGAGAATTTTAGATTTCGTTCCAGCGATAACAGAATGGGCAACAGAAAAAGGTTCATGAGAAATTCAAAGAATGGTCACTCAGGAAGACGCTTCCCTAAAGCAAGCAATGTGAGCAAAGTTAAGCTTAAGAGACTATATGTGTCAGTTATAGTAATTGTCAACCTTGTGAGTAATGAATTTCGTTACCCTTAGTACAGAAGGATTACCGCAAGGCGAGTAAGGGTCATCGGTGGTGTGAAAAGATGCCAATAATCAAGAGGTTAAACAACTATACGTAGATCATTGTAGCACTAAATGTAAGTACTCCCCAAAAGGGGGAATATGGAGTAATGTGGGATCTCGACGTAAAGTTGCTGATTATACTATTTTACATCACTATCGTGTTGTATATTTTTTAAGATTATTGATCGGCAAGTTCAAGAATTCAATGCTCGTTTTAATGAGGTGACAACGAACTTGCTTGTTGGAGTAGCTTGCTTAAATCTAGTTGATTCATTTTCAAGTTTTGACATAAACAAGATATTGATGATGACTGAATTTTATCCTGATGATTTTGATGATAATATAATGGTAACGCTCAAAAATCAACTTGAAACTTATATTGTTGATGTTCGTGATGTTGATGAATGGTTCGCAAATCTACAAGGACTTGTTGATCTTTCTGAAACACTAGTTAAGACAAAGAAGCATTTGAATTATCCATTTGTGTTTCGCCTTGTGAAATTTGCTTTGCTTCTACCAGTTGCCACTGCTACAGTTGAAAGAAATTTCTCGGCGATGAAGTTGGTCAAGAGTGAATTGCGAAACCGAATGAATGACGAATTCATGAGCGGTTGTTTGGTACCTTATGTAGAAAGTAAAATATTTAACACCATTTCTGATGAGACTATTATGAATACGTTTCAGGAAATGAAAACTCGTAGAGGATAGTTGAAAAATATATTTTATTAATATATAGTTTTTGTTGACCTCTTTGTATATTTTCTTCTTTTCATTTTGAACCAGCTTGATAAAAATTCTGGGTCCGCCACTGTTGGTATATATACATGGAAAAATGATATTTTGAGGACTTTGACAGACTTTGGACCTAAGGAGGCAGAGACACATTAGGAGCAAGGCAGAGAATTCTTCTACGAGTTTTTCACTTCCTTCTTCCTATTTCCATTATTGGTTATGAATTCTAGTATTGTAGTTATTCATACTATTATGAATAGCTAATTTGTTATCTAGAGTTTTGATAGAACCTTTTGTAGGATAAATTCTTGTTATGTTTGTATATAATTGAGCCGTTGGATTTCTCTACTTGTTCAACTACGTGTTTATTGTTGTTGATTGAATGACCATCAATTGAATGTGCCTATTTAGTATGTATTGCTTGGAAAAGGGTACGTATTTAGGTAGTTGTTGAACAACATCACTCCTGACGTATGTGAGAAATCGATACGAAGGGTTTAAAGGTGGGATTATGAATAACGAAACCTTGGTGCGATCTTAGTGAGCGGCAAACTAGTGCAAGCTAGCGTAGTTCGGAAGAATATGTCTAGTAAATTGTGATAGTTGCTCGGAAGAGAATTATGACACCCGAAGTACTCACGATCAGTAGAGAATACTTAGGCGAAATTATAGAAGGCATAGCGGGAAGGATTCCGACAATTGGGGAAGTCATAACTCTAGACCTCCTTAGTCTTGTCTCAAATTTTATCCTTGTTAGTTGATAAGTTTATTGCTTTATAACAGCTGTTAGTTAATTAGTTAGAAATAAATATTATAATCTCTATAATTAGGAAATTGTTTGGACTTGTGTTTCTTAGCAATATTGAACAACTGTAACTAAGCCTTAGTTTTCTGTAAGATTCGACTCCGGACTTGTGAACCGGATTATATTTGCAACGACCGCTTAATCCTTTTTATAAGGCATAGTTGGGCGTGATCACTTTTTATAATAGGATAACGAATAGAGAAGAAAAGTTGTTATTTTAATTTAAGATTGTCCTACCTTATAGTAAAATTAAGATTTGGGATGCCAACTGTGTTGAATCATTTGTTGATTTGAGATTTTGGAAATTTCTATAAGCAAAGTCCATGTCATAGGCTGTGCTGCTTTAAGGAAAAACTAGTGCAGCCTTGAGTATGGAAAATTTAATGTAATTTTTTTATGCTTTCGGTGAAATTCATATATTTTTTTAAAGCTGATGTGGGTCACAAAGAAATTTCATTAATTACCTTAAGCGTATTTCTGCAATTTTTATAGAATTAGCAACCATATATCTGCAGTATACACCTAACACTTGTAAAAGTCGTTCATAAAGTATGAGTGTCAATCTATAGTTATATAAAGTTAACTTAGGGAATTGCAAAGAGAAAACCACTGTTGTATTATATTATTACTCATAGTTAAATAGATAAAATTAAACAACCAAGATCTACATCATTCTGCCGACAAATTAAAGATAAATTCACCATTCTTAAAAGTTATTTGGTTTCTTTCCCTTGTTTCTCATCGTTACAAGCAAAAGCCGAAAGATACATATTCCATCATGCCCTTTATAATATGAGATGACCAACTTTTAGCATTCTTTGCTCAAAACGTGCTAATGCTGACACATAAAAATTAAAGTACCTTTGCATATGTCTCAGAAAAGATTATGACATAGTACCAAAAGACAAGCAATTATTTGAGTGTCTCAGGATTTGGATGATTGATATATTAATATTTGTCACAATCATCAAGGATTTGATTAATAGAATTGGAAAGTAACCATGAAGCTGTGCAGTATCTTTTGCGAAAATGACACAAGATTTCAAAAGAAAAACCATATAACTTTATTTAAGTGGACATCCCAGAGAGTTCAAATTTTAGTCGCTTATGTGGCAATCTGAAAAATGATTATTTGAAGTTCAAAGCTCGAATTAAAAGATTACCAACATATGGGGAAAAAAAAAAAAACCAAAATACCAAAACCTCCCACTATCGTTAAAAATATAGAATCGTTTTTGAGGACTCCTTGTTACCTTTTAGTATTTTTGGATTTCTTATTTGAACCCTTTCCTTGAAATTAAGCAAAAATATATAAATAATCAATTTTTTATTTGAATAGGCTTGATAATTAGTGATATTTGAATGAAAACCTCTAAGAACATTTGTAGAGGTTTTTTTCTGAAATAATATATCTAGGTTGAGTAGAATCTTTAATTTGATGACTTCCTTTAGGGTTTAGCTACAAAGGTTAAGTCACATGAAGTTTTCTTCTCCACCTAACAATATGTTTTTTGTAAAGGAAGTTGTAACATGTTTTCTGGAGGTTCTGTCTCTGCCTGACATTGATGAATGGCAGAATTCACAAAAGTCTCCACCTGGAATTGTCCACCATATATATTGTATACTGTCGAAGTCGAGCTCGACTACAACTTAGTAAATTTGGCTTAGAACGTGGCTACTACGGACTGAAGATTGACCTCGAGTCTCACCGAGCTAGAACCTGAGGTCGGAAGACCTATCTTCGAGGAACGTTGAGTCCGGTGTCGACCTTAGCCTCGAGCGAGCTCAAAGGTAACAACGGAAGACCGGAATATCTGCGATCGGGCGGATATTACGGCAGGAATCTCGGTGCATACCGGCAAGGAACCGGCAATTAGCAAATCAAGAGCTTTTTTCCTTTTATAGAAATGTACCTAGAGTAGGACTCTTTTACTATATAAAGGGGGTCTGATAATTCATTGGGCGCATTGTAACACGCATCCCAAAGTAATATACTGTTATTACTAGATCTTACTATCTTATCATTCTGTTCCGATATCGATTAAGACATTTTTGACTCGAGGGTGACCAACCTTCAAGGCCAAGATTGTTCAACTTGTGCGGTTTTCATTTACTTTTCTATCATTAATTCCAATATTAATCTGATTTCTCAATTTGTATCAAGTTAGATCACGTATCCTTAAAATCGCGTATAAATTCAATTGTTATCTGATTTTGAGGATAAACAGTTTGGCGTCTACCGTGGGGCTAAGGATAATAGTGGTTATTTGATATAAATTTTCATAACACGTACTATTTTACACTTGTTCTTTGGAGTGTCTCTTATTTCAGGATAAAAATGTCGAACTCTCAATCAGCACCCCTACACGTTGACAATGATTTCTGCCACCACGGTAAAAACGATAACGTAGCACCCGGGAAGGATATGCCCCGGTTGATCTCGATGGAGTCCCGATTGCAGATCCAATCGACGTTAGCTCACATATGGCCATCAACACAAATTTGCCCACCGATCCTGAGGACAATGTCTGTAGGGATGTTCGATCGGCTGTTCAAAGCATACATGGTGGCGAAGATGGTGGAATAAACCTGCGGGTGATCTTCGAAATGTTACAGGCTCAACAGGCGGCGATAGCCCAATTCCAGAACTAGAGTCGCTCACCAAGTAGGATTGAGCCCGAGCCATCCCAAGAAGTTGTTCACAGAGTTGAATCGGCCTCAAGGAGATTGAATGAGAAGGAATCGGGGACTAATCCGGTAATCATGAAGATGCTGGAGGAACTGACAAAACCGGTTGAGTCGGGAGAGATTAAGATCAAGGTATACGACAAGAAGGTGGAAACCTACAATTCAGGGTCGATCAAATCCGAGGAGCGCCACCGATATTGAAAGGCCTGAACTCTAAAAGGTTCGTGCAAAAATCTTTTCCCCCAAGCGCGGCTCCCAAGCTGATCCCTAAGAAGTTACGCATGCCCGAGATTCTTAAATACAATGGAACGATCGACCCGAACGAGCATGTTACCTCTTACACATGTGCCATCAAAGGGAATGATTTGGAGGATGATGAGATCGAATCTGTCTTGCTGATGAAATTCGGAGAGACCCTGTCGAAGGGAGCTATGATATGGTATCATAATTTCCCACCTCATTCTATTGACTCATTTGCTATGCTTGCAGACTCTTTCCTGAAGGCACACGCTGGGGCTATCAAGGTCGAGACTAGGAAGTCGGACCTTTTCAAAGTAAGGCAGAAGGACAATGAAATGCTCAGAGAGTTCGTGTCCCGATTCCAAATTGAACAGATGGACCTACCGCCGGTCGCTGATGATTGGGCCGTTCAAGCCTTCACCCAATGACTTAATGTTCGAAGCTTGGTGGCTTCACAGCAGTTGAAGCTGAATCTAATAGAGTACCCGGCTGTTACTTGGGCCGATGTGCATAACCGGTATCAATCAAAGATCAGGGTCGAAGATGATCAACTTGGGGCTCCTACTGGATCCGTTTATCCTGTCAGACCCGTCGACAGAATCAAGAGAGATATTGACCGTGAACCGAGGTCAAGCAGAGATCTGTACCAGCCATATAATGGAGATCGTAGAAGCAGTGGGTTCGGGCGAAGTTCTATGCGAAATGAAAGGAGAAGAGATCGAGGTCAAAGCTCTCGAGGACTCATGAGCAAGAACGGCTTCGACAAGCTTATCGGACCTAAAGAAGCACCACAATTATCGGAATATAACTTTAATGTTTATGCGGCTGCCATCGTGTCAGCTATCGGACGCATCAAAGATACCAAATGGACTCGACCTTTACAATCCGATCCAGTCCAAAGAGATCCCAACCAGATGTGCAAATATCATGGCACTCATGGGCACAAAATGGAGGATAGCCGACAGTTGAGAGAGGAAGTAGCCCGGTTATTCAATAACGGGCACCTTCGAGAATTTTTGAGCGACCGAGCCAAGAATCATTTCACAAACAAGGATTCTAACAAACAGACCAAACCGGAAGAACCTCAACACCTTATCGACATGATCATCGGTGGAGTCGATGTCCCTCAAGGACCGATGTTGAAACGCACCGAAGTGTCCATCACAAGGGAAAAACGGACTCGAGATTACATACCGGAAGGAACCTTGTCTTTCAGCAACGAGGACGCAGAGGGGATTGTGCTACCTCACAATGATGCTCTGGTAATATCTGTACTCATAAATAAATCTCGAGTTAAGCGTGTGCTAATTGATCCAGGTAGCTCGGCCAACATCATCTAGTCGAGAGACGTAGAACAGCTCTGTCTACAAGATCAAATTGTGCCCGCGGTTCGAGTTTTGAACGGATTCAACATGGCATGTGAAACCACTAAGGGGGAAATAACATCAAGGTCAATGCTGCTCGGACCATCCAGGAGGCCAAGTTTTATGTGATCGAAGGTGACATGAGGTACAACGCTATGTTCGGGAGGTCATGGATCCACAACATGAGGGCAGTGCCCTTGACTCTTCACCAAGTGTTAAAATTCCCAACGCCAGGAGGGATTAAGACGATCTACGGAGAAAAGACAGCAACAAAAGAGATGTTTGCAGTCGATGAAGTAATTCTGATATTAACACTCACAGCGCCAAAGGAACCAAGTTCGGGAGCAAAGCAAGAGGCCAAATAGCAATCACCGATACCGGCCTCGTCCAACCATACAAGCAAGGGACTGAAAAAGACGATATTACGGGGTTCCCCGGTCCTTTATAGTCCCTGATGACTCCGACACTTCTAAATCAACAGTCGAAGAGCTGGAACAGGTCATATTGATCGAACATCTACCTGATCGAAAGGTATACCTGGGCACAGGGTTAACTCCCAAGCTCAGGAAAAACTCCATTCAATTTCTTATAACTAACGTGGATTGTTTCGCTTGGTCCCATCTTGACATGACAGGGATCCCACCGGAGATAACCATCCACAAACTAAGCTTGGACCCGAAATTTCATCCGGTCAAGCAGAAAAGGAGGCCCAGTCCGAGGTCAAGCACACTTTCATCAAGGACGAGGTATCTAAAATCCTTACAATAGGGTCCATTCTGGAGGTTAAATACCCGGATTGGTAGCAAACGTAGTGGTAGTCCCTAAAAAGGGGACCAAACTAAGAATGTGTGTAGACTATAAGGATTTGAACAAAGCATGTCCGAAGGACTCCTTCCCTCTGCCTAACATCGATCGCGTGTTCGATGCCACGGCCGGCCACGAGATCCTCAGCTTTCTCGATGCCTATTCTAGGTACAACCAAATACGGATGGACCCGGATGATCAGGAGAAAACCTCCTTCATTACTAATTATGGTAAGTACTGCTATAACATGATGCTATTCAGACTAAAAAATGCCGGTGCCACTTATCAACGCCTAGTAAACCGGATGTTTGAGGAACAAATAGGAAAATCGATGGAGGTTTATATTGACGACATGTTGGTTAAGTCCCTGCGAGCAGAGGACCATTTGAAACATTTGCAGGAAACTTTCAGTATTTTGAAGAAGTACAATATGAAGCTGAACTCGGAGAAGTGTGCGTTCGGAGTCGGATTAGGTAAATTCCTCGGGTTCATGGTATCCAATCGAGGAATCGAGATCAAACCCGACAAAATTAAAGCCGTCGAAGACATTGCGGTCGTGGACAACATGAAGGCCATGCAAAGATTAACCGGATGCATAGCTGCCCTAGGGCAATTCATCTCGAGGTCCTCGGATAAGATTCACCGATTCTTCTCGCTACTTGATCGAAGCCAACCCTGCACTACTATTAAGTAGCGAGAGAGGTCGAAGCAGCTTTTACCCGATTTAGGGTCGGGATCGAATTCCACAGAGAGCTAGATATTGGAGTTGGGTGTCTATCTAAAGTGGAGTTGTGTATTTGCTCCAAATTGCACTTCTACACATTTTTGGGTTTTAATTATGGTTCTAATTCTATAAACTACAATGCTCAATTAAACTACTATAAGCTAGGATTAAACTATTGCAAGTTGTTCAAATGATTAAAAGGGCACTGGGTAGTGACTTTCGCCTAGGTGGTCAATTGACGGAATCTTGAATCTAAAGCTAGATTGACACATTTGGGGAGTATGATATAACCATTGCTCGATTCTACTCACTCTATACCTCTCGGTAGTTCAAGTGATTTTGCCCGAATTGACTTTCTCAAGACCAATTGGGTATGCGAATTTGCACAAGCAATTGAGGATCAAGTCGGGTATTACGATCTCTCGGTTTAACCCTTTAATTGGGGCTATCAATTCTCTTGAGTACGCCCCAATTCCTTGTTGGACTAATTCTAGAGACTTAGGCTCTCTTTCTCAAGAAGAGGAAAAGTCAACTAAACACAAACTAGTTTTTGCAACCACTAATTTATCAATTAAATATGGAATTAGCCCAAATATCAAACACCCATAGTCAATCAAGCTCTAAAATACTAGACCCATCAATTACCCACACTAGGGTTGAGCCACAACCCTAGCTGATGGGTCTAGCTACTCATAATTAGAGAGAGAAACAAAAAAAATAAATGAAAAACAACTCATATTAATTAATTGCTAAGATAAACTAGAAGATTCAATGTTGAAATGAAGATAAAATTGCCCAAAATAGCTAAAGAAACGGAAGTCACGAGCGCAGCCTTCAGTACTTACTATCTGCTTGACCTAAAAATGGAAAAGAAGCTATTTATACTAAGCTGAAATGTCTGGACAAAAATACCCCTGCGGGGTTAGTGCGGACCGCACAAAATGGTGTGTGGCCGCACTAGGGCTTTGAAGATAAAATTCCAGCTCTCTGAACTCAGGCAATGCGGACCGCACAGAATCGAGTGCGGCCGGGGTGGCTTCTAGTGCGGTCCGCATGAAATGGAGCGCGGAACGCATTGGCTTCAATCTCCAAAACTGGCACCTCTCTGATCTTTGGTTCTGCGGACTGCACTAAATGGAGTGCGGCCGCAGTGACTCCAATGCGGACCGCATTAAATCTCATGCGGCCGCATTGCCTGTTGGCCTGGAAATCACCTTCTCTGAATCTCACTTGTGCGGACCACACAGAATGGTGTGCGGCCGCATTGGGCCTGTTTTGCCTGAGCTTTGTTTTGTCTTTGTACTTGTGTAAGTTTCACTCTTTTTTGAGCTGAACTTTGAATCTTGTCACTTTGTTGATCAAACCTGCAATCAAGCACAACTTGTCAGCCTTTTGAGACTATTTTGTACAAATTTCTAATCAAAACATAAGCAAGGAGGAGTATAAAATGTATCAAAATCCCTAGTTATCAACTCCCCCAAACTTAAGCTTTTGCTTGTCCTCAAGCAAACAAAATAAGACCCACCCCTTAAGAGAAAATCCAAGACAATTCAGCTATCCTAAAGTGACCTCATCTAGCATCAATTGGGACTAACAATTGCCTTCAATACACATGAATTGTTAACAACATTTACTCTTTTAAAACACCATGGATCAAGTGAGACACAAGAGCATCAAGAGTTGACATAACACATCAAAGGACTCTTTCAATTACTTTAGTCATTGTGGAACCCAAACTCACACATCCTCGGCTCTCTCTAAGGAAACCTCACCTTTAGAATAGTGGCACTCAGAATGAGGTTAATGGAATTCACTCATCCCTCTCAAAGAAAAGTCACAAGTCCGGCACTAAGTACCATATGCTTGCCCCTTATGTGAGTCACCACTAATGTAAACTTCATTCAACTAGAGATCATATAGGGATTTTGTGGAGACATAGTGAAGGCTTTTGGTTCCGGGTAGGCAATGTTTGGTCTAAGTAGGTTCCATCTTCCCTTAAACACTTCTTTGTTTCATTTGGGCACAGATTCACTTGACTCTTTGAATCTTTTCACTTCTTTCAGGGGTAAGAGAGACACACTGTCACTCTTTTTTATACATTTCAAATTTTTTTCCTTTCTTAATTTTTCACACCTTTCATTCTTTGCTTTCTTGAATCCCTTTTTTATTCTTTTCCACATTGAGTATTCTTTTTGTCTTTTTGCTTTTCTTTCTTTTTCATTGCCTTTCCTTTTCTTCATTTTGTACCTTTTTACCACTTTGTTGCAATCCTCATCTCTCCCCCCCAAACTTATACTTTTGCCATGTGCTAAGGAAAGATCGGATGCCAAGAGAGGGTATCTTTTAGAACGGGTAAAGGCTTGTATCATGGTTCTTGAAGGAAGGCTCAAAAGGGTTGACTAAGGATTTTATCTTTGGTAGGCTATGAAAGTGTTTAAGCTATCATTTGGATCAAGGAGAGCCTATAATCATGTCTCAAGTCAAAATTCACTTAGGATTTTGCCTCAACAAACATTCAAGGCAAGTTCTAGACTAATGGCTCGGGACTTGGACTTGCAATGCAATTTCTCACCACACACGCTATGGGATTGCTAAAGACACAGAGTCGAGGGCCCACAACGACCTTAGATAAGATTTGAGCACACAATGGTCCCGAAAAACCACTTGATGATTATCGGTCAACACAAGAGTCTCAGGGTCACGACTTTCACCATCCTAAACACAACAATTTATTTTTGACCATGAGATCAAAGGCAAATGTGCTAGGCCCAAGTGAAGCTTTGCTTGAGGCACCCTTAACCACTAACTACTAAAAAGCCAAAAAGAAAAGAAAAACAGACTCAAACCCTTAAGAAGGTTTTCACGCCATCCATCATTGGGAAGAGCCACCCGGTTCACACAAACTCCACCTTTGGAAAGAACCGTGGCATTAAGAAAATCAAAGGCTTATTGCAAACGTTCAAAACAAGAAGCTACGAACATAAATAAGAAGCTAAGAACAAAAAATTGCGGAAAGTAAACTGAATATGTACAAGAGGGGATTTGATCGAATATACAATAGATGGGATGAATATGTACAATGTAACATAACTTTATATACAGACCCAAAGTAAGATACAAGTACGAGAAATGTGACAAAATGTTAAAATTATATACAAACCAAAGATGAAAAATCAAGAAAGCATAAAAACTATCAAATATATACAATCATCCAAATCCAAAAAAAAAAAGGTAGGGCCTACCCCCCTCAAATGAAAGGTGACATTGTCCCCAATGCCAACTAAGCCAAATAAGCACAAAAAAGAAAAGGGAAAAGGATATAGAGACTCCCTATGGCCTGTCTGTTTGCATGGGCTCCTAAGTGGCCCCTGGGTCCTCACTGTGCTCGGGAACCTCAGACTGGTTCCCCTATGGCCTGCTGCTCTGCTGCTGGGACCTGGGCCTGGACCTGGACAGGCTCCTGAGGTGCATCCTGCGGCTGACTGGAGGAGGCCTCCAGTGGGTCTGCCAACTGGATGACTGCATCGTCCGCTCGGGGAATCATCCTCTTCCTCTTGGGAGGCCTTTGAGACTGCTCTAGCTGGGGATGAGCTGCTGGTGCAGGGTCATGAAGCAATAAATCCAAAGGCAGCTTATCTGCCTTCAACCTGTCAACATCAACCCTCAGCTCCTTCACGGACTCCTTGGAGGCCCGCGTCTTCATCAACTTCTTGTGCTCCTTAGCAAGCTCCTTGAGAGCCTTGCTATGTGAATCAACAACATCAGCGAGCATTTTCTGGTTGTCAAGTATTTTCTTCTGGTTGACCAGAATCTCCTTGTGGGCATCCTCAATAGACTACGGGACCTGCAGAGGCGGAGGTGCCGACTGAGCTTCCACTGTAGTAGTGAGGATAGACAACTTGGAGGAAGCTGTCTTTATCCAATTGTTGATGCTGAGAAGAGCTGGCTCAGTCTTTGAGCAGTCACTGGTTAGGCTCGGGAAGAGGTGATCTCGGGGTCTGCTGAAGTGGATGGGCCCGGAGGAATGGCAGTGGAGGTGGAGGCTGGCTGAGTAGGAGCCACTACTACAACTGGCTCTTCAAACTGGCCAGTTGATGCGGTGGTTGTTCCCTTGAAGTTTTTGTTTTCTGGATTGTCATCCCCCTGCATGCTGTATCATGAGAATGGGGACTTCGCTTTGACCTTGATATTAAATGGCCTCTTTTCAACTTTGAGGTCACTGAAGTACATAGTCAAGAAGCTGGGGAAATGGTAGTTTCTGTCATGCTCACTGCCTACAAGTGTGATTACCCGAGACATTACCTTCCTGACATTTATCGGGTACCCCGCCATGATCGATGCCACCCAAACTGCCCGGTGAAGAGGGAGGGAGTTGTCATGAGTAGTGGGGTCCAATCTGCTGCACACAAATGTTTCCCACCCTTTGGCCTCAAAGTTCAAATTTCTTCTCAAAATCTTCACGCCCACATTCAGCCAATCGGGGGTGGTACCTGGGATTGCCAGATACTGTGCCAACCACGGACGGACTTCCTCACCTAAGTCCATCTTCGCCATGTACAGGGACTCATCCTCCTCATCAAAGCCTAGGTAATCATTTATTGTCTTCCCATCAAACAACACTTTCAGGTTTCGCACCTTGGTCACCTTGGTGCCCTTTTTGATGTGGGCAACGTTGGTGTAGAATTCCTTGACCAAGTGCTCATTGGCATCTATACATTCACCCAAAAAGTGCTCCCAGCCAATTCTCTCCCTAAACTGCCTCCTCACATTGGGGTTGTGAGGTAACAAATCTCTATCAACAAAACTCCTCTCCGGGATTAACTTTCTCACCGGCCACCATTCCCTAAATTTGTGATAAGCTACCTCACTGACAAATCGGTCCTGCCACACCTCTGGATTTCTAGTTCTAGCAAGCTCGCCAACCTGAGGTTCACCCCCTTCACCTACTACCTCATCACCCCCTACTTCATCATTTTCTCCTACTGCACCCTCTCCAGATAATGAAGCTGTGGGAGAGGTGGAGTACTCATCCTTACTGCCTTCGGCTGAGCCCTTAGACGACCTAGAAGATACATGCACTGAAGCCTGAGCAGTGGGGGATGCTGGAAGAGTTGGTACATCTGTCAACCTGAATCTGTCCGGGAAATCATCCATGTATTCCGGAACAGAATCAGAGTCAGTCAGGTCCTTGGAAGGCACATACTCACTTCCCGAAGAATGGGAAGAAGCTCTATCAGCGGCCCGAATCGCCTTCCTTGTTGCTTTAATTGCCTCTCGGACTTTGGGGACTAATTTTATCTTCCCTCGTCCCCTCCCCTGGGAGGACTCTCCTCTGCCTGGTTGTTTAGCACCCTGGCCTCTTGATTTTACCATTATCTGCAAACAAATTCAGTCATGCTTTGTTAGTATCAGTATACACAATGAAGTTCAAGATTGCAGTGAAAGAAAATGTTGCAGACATTTGAATTTGGTGAACAGTGCAGATTATACACTGTGCGGATCGCACAAAATGTAGTGCGTCCGCACAGAGGTCAATGCGGACCAAATGGCAATGCGGTCCGCACAGAGGTGGGGTTCAGACTACCCACTCTCTGTATCCAGGCAATGCGGAAATGTAGTGCGGCCGCATTGGGACCAATGCGGACCGCACAAAATGTAGTGCGGCCGCAGTCCCCAAACTTCAGAGAACTTACACTCAGCAATGCGGTCCGCACAAATGCCATTGCGGACCGCACTAAGGCATCGCGGACCGTACAGAATCGACCACGGTCTGCACTGAGTGCCCAGAAGCAACACTAACTTAGGGTTTAATGTATTTTGATTTTAAGTCCAATTTTACACCTAAGAAAGGTTCCTATGTGTTTGCCCAGTGTTTTTAACTACCTAATGCTACTTTAATCAAGAAATTAACTAACCGAATTCTACCAAATAAAAAACAGGACGGGAAGAACAGAGGGAAAACAAAGAAAACAAAAATTAAATGAAATTAACAAAATCAAAACAATAAAAAGAAGTTAATGCTACCAAATGTGAGAAGAACTGAAGTTAAACGAGTCCAAGTAGTTAATTACGAGCAAAGGGAAATGTGAACAGTGCTTTTATGAGTTCTGAGAGCAAAGGGTCGAAAAGTGTAAAAGGAGGACCTCAAGCCCTATTTATAGAAAAGGACCTGGGGCCCATCTTACCAACCCAATGCGGACCGCACAAAATCGACCGCGGTCCGCACAATACTTCAATTTCCAGAGTTTGAGAAGGCAACCACTGCGGTCCGCACATAAAGGAATGCGGCCACAGTAGTCCACCGCGGACCGCACAAAATGTAATGCGGCCGCAGTGGCAAACTTCAGAGAGTTGGACATTTAATCCTTCACCAGTGCGGTCTGCACTAAATGTAGTGCGGCCGCATTGACAACTTCAGAGACCTGAACACTTTTTCCACTATGTCATGCACTGCATCAACACAATCCTGTAGCATCTCACAACCAGTTAGACAAAAAATAAGTCCTATCCTACAGTGAAAAACAAAGAAAAACACATGGGTTGCCTCCCAAGAAGCGCCTGATTTAACGTCGTGACACGACGCATGTTACCATCCAATCATTTGAAATGAACAAGTGCCACCACATGGCTATCATCAAACTTTCCCAAGT
This sequence comes from Nicotiana attenuata, assembly GCF_001879085.1. NCBI lineage: Eukaryota > Viridiplantae > Streptophyta > Magnoliopsida > Solanales > Solanaceae > Nicotiana > Nicotiana attenuata. Next base: position 55,117 of record NW_017670911.1, on the reverse strand, counting down.
AGTGCTTGACCCTGTGACCATTAACCCGGAAAATCTCCCCATTTTTGTTCTTCAAATCAAGGGCACCAAACGGGGTCACAAACACTACCTCAAAAGGTCGCTCCGCTTTGACTTTAGCTTTCCCGGAAACAAGCGTAACCGAGTGTTGAACAAGAGCACCAAATCACCTAGTCTAAACTCCTTGCCACGAGCATATTTGTCATGAAGGTACTTCATCTTGTCCTTGTACAAGGACGAACTGGAGTAGGCATGGAAACGAAATTCATCAAGTTCATTGAGTTGCTCAACACGGAGATTTGCAGCCACATCCCAATCAAGGTTCAACTTTCTCAAGGCCCACATGGCCTTATGCTCTAACTCAATCGGTAAATGGCAAGCTTTCCCGAACACCAACCGATACGGAGACATACCAATCGGAGTTTTGTAAGCAGTCCTATACGCCCATAGAGCATCATCCAACTTCTTAGACCAATCAGTCCTATTTGCATTGACCGTTTTAGACAGAATATTCTTGATTTCCCTATTTGAGACTTCAACTTGGCCACTTGCCTGAGGATGATAAGGAGTAGACACTTTGTGGTTGACACCATACTTGGCAAGCAAGGTGTCAAAAGCTCTATTGCAAAAATGCGATCCTCCATCACTTATAATTGCACGAGGAGTGCCAAACCTTGTAAAAATTCTCTTCTTTAGAAATGCAACCACACTCCTAGCTTCATTGTTGGGCAAAGCCACGGCCTCGACCCATTTTGAGACATAGTCAATCGCTACAAGGATATAGGTGTTTCCGCACGAGCTTACAAATGGGCCCATGAAATCAATACCCCATACATCAAAGATATCCACTTCTAGAATGGTGTTTAGAGGCATCTCATCTTTCTTCGAAATACCGCCCGCTCTTTGACATTGGTCACACCTTCTCACTAAATCACTTGCATCTTGGTACAAAGTTGGCCAATAAAAACCACAACTTAGAACTTTCGAAGCTGTCCTCGCCCATCCATGATTGCCACCATAGGGAGAGGAATGACAAGCCTCTAAGATACTCGATTTCTCCTCCTAGGGACACATCTCTGGATCACTCCGTCGGTGCAAATCTTGAACAGGTATGGCTCATTCCAATAGAAGTCCAGACTATCCCGTTTGAGCTTCTTCCTTTGGTTAGAAGAGAGCTCACACGGGATGATGCCAGTCACAAGGAAATTAGCAACATCCGCAAACCATGGAATATCACTCATCGACACAGAAAGTAGCTGCTCATCGGGAAATGCATCATTGATCTCTAGGCCATCACACGACCTTCCTTCCTCCTCCAAGCGGGATAAGTGATCCGTCACTTGGTTTTCACTACCTTTCCGGTCCACAATCTCCAAATCAAACTCTTGAAGTTATAAGACCCATCGCATCAGTCTAGCTTTGGAGTCTTTCTTTGTCATCAAGTATCTAAGAGCCGCATGATCGGTGTGCACTATGACTTTTGCTCCAATAAGATATGGCCGAAATTTTTCCATTGCGAACACAATAGCCAACAACTCTTTCTCAGTTACCGTGTAGTTCCTTTGAGCCTCATTCATTGTCTTGCTCGCGTAGTACACCGGATGAAACATTTTGTTCAATCTTTGACCCAAGACTGCCCCAACCGCAACATCACTCGCGTCGCACATGAGCTCGAAAGGCAAGCTCCAATTGGGTGCGGTAATGATCGGGGTGGTGGTCAACTTATGCTTGAGAAGTTCAAAGGCTTGCATACAACCCTTATCAAACACAAACTTTGCATCCTTTTCTAGTAGCTTGCACAATGGATTCACTACCTTCGAGAAGTCCTTGATAAATCACCGGTAGAACCCCGCATGCCCAAGAAAACTTCTAACCCCCTTGACAGAAGTGGGGGATGAAGTCTTGAAATCACCTCAATTTTGGCTTTGTCAACCTCAATACCATTCTTTAAAATTTTATGACCCAAAACTATGCCCTCCTCAACCATGAAGTGGCATTTTTCCCAATTTAGCACAAGGTTGGTGTCTTCACACCGGGCCAACACTCTATCCAGATTTTTCAGACACTCATCAAATAAATCACCCACAACACTGAAGTCATCCATGAACACCTCCAAAATATTTTCCACCATATCGGTGAAAATGGCCATCATACACCGTTGGAATGTTGCCGGTGCATTGTATAACCCAAAGGGCATCCGAGAAAAAGCAAAGGTGCCATATGAACAAGTAAAGGTTGTCTTCTCCTGATCCTCTGGAGCTATCAAAATTTAATTGTACCCTGAATAACCATCCAAGAAACAATAGAAGGCACGCCCAGCAAGACGATCAAGCATCCGGTCAAGGAAAGGCAACGGGAAGTGATCCTTGCAGGTCACCTTGTTCAGCTTGCGGTAGTCCATGCACACCCTCCATCCAGTCACTGTCCGGGTTGGAATAAGTTCATTATTAGCATTGGTCACCATGGTCATACCAACTTTCTTTGGTACACACTGCACCGGTGAAGTCCACGAGCTGTCAGAGATAGGATACACCAATCCGGCATCTAACCACTTGATCACCTCCTTTTTCACAATTTCTTGCATTGCCTCGTTCAACCTCCTTTGATGTTCCAAGGAGGGTTTTGCATCATCTTCCAGAATAATCTTGTGCATACAGAATGCAGGGCTTATTCCCCGAATGTCAGCTAAAGTCCATCCAGTTGCCTTTTTCCGCTTTTTGACCACCGCCAATGTGGCATCTACCTTCATGTTAGTAAGACAAGAGGAAATAATAACTGGTAAAGTTGAATTAGGGCCTAAGAATCCATACCTGAGGTGTGGAGGCAATGGCTTCAACTCCAACACCGGAGGTTCCTCAATTGAAGGCTTTGTTGGAGGGGTCTTTCTATTTTCAAGATCCAAGGAGAGTTTCCTAGGCTCATAAGAATAAGAGCCCATTCCATGTAAAGCATTCACGCACTCCACTCGGAGTTCATCATCATTGACATCAAGATTCAACAATACAGCCTCCAAAGGGTCCTCCACATTGATCATTGCACTAGTATCATCAATTATCATAGCCGTGACAAGATCCACAAATGAGCACACTTCTGTACAAATGGGCTACTTCATTGGCTTGCACACATGAAAAACGACCTTTTCATCACCCACCCTGAAAGTGAGTTCCCCTGCTTCCACATCCACTAGAGCCTTCCCCGTAGCAAGGAAAGGTCTCCCCAATATGATCGGGACCTCATAATCTACCTCGCAGTGCAAGATCACAAAATCAGCTGGCAAGATAAATTTGTCCACCCAGACGAGCACATCATCAACAATACCCAATGGTCGCTTCATTGATCTATCTGCCATTTGCAATCTCATGGAAGTTGCCCTCGGTGGCCCAATACCCAAAGTCTTGAAAACTGAGTAGGGCATCAAGTTGATGCTTGCCCCTAGATCACATAAAGCTTTAGCAAAGTCTGCACTCCCTATAGTGCAAGGGATAGTGAAAGCACCGGGATCCTCTAACTTCGGAGCCATTAAATGTACTATAGCACTAACTTGGTGGGTCATCTTGATAGTTTCACAGTCCATGGATCTTTTTTTTGTCACCAAATCTTTCATGAATTTAGCATAGCCAGGCATCTGCTCTAAAGCCTCCACCAAAGGCACGTTAATGGATAAGCTCTTCATCATGTCAATGAACTTTTTGAATTGATTCTTATTTTTCTGCTTGGCTAGCCTCTGAGGATAAGGGGGAGGTGGCCTAGGCAAGGGTGCCTTGGCTTTTGGCACAACCGGCTCTGGCATGTCTATTACGTGTTCCCTAGACGGGTTCACGTCATTTTGTTTTTCCACCTCGGCATCTTGAATATCAGTCCTCACTTCTTCGTTCACATTTTCATCAACCACATTCTAACCACCAAAGGAACTTCATCCTCTTGCAACTCAACTTCATCACCCAAAACTTGCTTTTGTTTTGAGGCATTCACATCACCGCCTCTTCCACTCCGTGTAGTTACTGCCATAACATGATTGTTACCACCCTTTGGGTTAACCACCGTATCACTTGGTAGAGCCCCCTTTGGGCGAGTATTCAAAGACTGTGAGATTTGGCCTAGCTGGACCTCCAAATTCCTGATTGAAGTGTTGTGAGAAGCCAATTGCGCATCGGAGTCAGCATTCTTTTTCATCATCTTCTCAAACATCATTTCAATTCTACCCATTTCGTTGTTGGAAGAACTAGGACCCTGGGATGGGAAAGGTGGTGGGTTGCTCGGTTGTTGGTACATTGGGGGACTTTGAAAACCTTGCCCCTGATTTCCTTGGTTAATGTTCCATCCACTTGTTTCCACCCCAATTGTTGTTGTTGCCCCAGTATCCCTGATTGTCCCGATTGTTATTTTGATTTCCCCAATTGTTTTTCCATTGTTGTTGATTGTTCCAATTATTGTTGTCTTGTTGTTGGTTACCCCAATTGCCCTGGGATCTCCACTGTTGTTGTTGGTTAGAGGAATTTTCTCGTTGGCCTTGGTAATTATTCACATATTGCACCTCTTCGTTCTGCCAATCATAACAATCATCTTGGAATCCACCACAATCATTATCAAATTGATCCGAATTCCCTTGGTTCTGTTGACCTCTTTGTCTTCTATTGTTCACAAGCATGTTAACACCCTCCATGGAATTTACTTGGCGAGGATTCTGAACTTGTTGCAACTGTGCCTTTGCTAATTGGTTCATTGTTGTTGTAAGTTCTGCTATAGCATGTCCATGGTCATGTAGTTCTTTGTGCAAATGAGTGACCGTGGGGTCACCCTGTGGCACATTGGCTCTACTTTGCCAAGCAGAGGATGTGTCAGCCATCTCGTCAAGAATAGCACAAGCTTCATCATAAGGCAGCTTCATGAAATTTCCCCCAGCCAATTGATTCACTATGCACTGATTCGTTGTATTGATGCCCCGATAGAAGGTGTGTTGTATCATAGCCTCGGTCACATCATTGTTGGGGCATTCCTTCACCATAGTTCTATATCTCTCCCAAATCTCGTGTAATGGTTCGGTGGGCTCCTGCTTGAAGGCTAAGATCTCATCCCGTAGTGCTGCCATGTGCCCCGGTGAGAAAATTTTTGCAATGAACTTATCTGCCAACTCATCCCAAGTTGTGATGGAATGGTTGGGAAGTCTCTCAAGCCAATCCAATGCCTTCCCTCTAAGTGAGAATGGGAAGAGCCTCAATCGAAGTGCATCCTCGGACACATTGGTTTGCTTGCTCCCCCAACAAGTATCCACAAACCCCTTGAGATGTTTCTAAGCATTTTGAGTGGCAGCGCCCGTGAAGTACCCACGCTGCTCCAGCAATGTCAACATCACATTAGTAATTTTGAAATTGCCCGCCCGGATCCGGGGTGGGACAATTGCACTTGCATAGCCTTGGTTGGGAAGAACTCGAGGAACCGCCCTTGGAGGTGGCGGAGGAGGTCTAGAATGTTCTCATTTGCATTGGCCTGGCGGCTTCTACGCTGTCCTTGAGGTGCAAGAGGCACCTCTTCATCACCATTGTCATCTACCTCCTCCCCCGCAATCACATTACCAAGAGGGTCATTAGCATTTAATGCCATTTTGTACCTGAAGTTGTGACACACACAAATTAGTAACAAAGAAGGAAAGAAGAACAAAACACAAAACTATCTAGATAAATAGCCAAAACCGTTAGCGCCCCGGCAACGACGCCAAAAAGTTGATCGCAGCCAGCTCTGCACTACTATTAAGTAGTGAGAGAGGTCGAAGCATCTTTTACCCGATTTAGGGTCGGGATCGATTTCCACATGGAGCTAGATATTGGAGTTGGGTGTCTATCTAAAGTGGTGTTGTGTATTTGCTCCAAATTACACTTCTACACACTTTTTTGGCTTTAATTATGATTCTAATTTTATAAACTACAATTCTCAATTAAACTACTATAAGCTAGGATTAAACTATTGCGAGTTGTTCAAATGATTAAAAGGCACTAGAGTAGTGACTTTCTCCTAGGTGGTCATTTGACGGATTCTTGAGTCTAATGCTAGACTGACACATTTGGAGAGTATGATATAACCATTGCTTGATTCTACTCACTCCATACCTCTCGGTAGTTCGAGTGATTTTGCCCGAATTGGCTTTCTCAAGACCAATTGGGTATGCAAATTTGCACAAGCAATTAAGGTTCAAGTCGGGTATTACGATCTCTCGGTTTAACCCTTTAGTTGGGGCTATCAATTCTCTTGAGTACGCCCCAAATCCTTGTTGGACTAATTCTAGAGACTTAGGCTCTCTTTCTCAAGAAGAGCAAAAGTCAACTAAACACAAACTAGTGTTTGCAACCACTAATTTAGCAATTAAACATAGAATTAGCCCAAATATTTATTTCTTTCATGTTTCTTTCATGTATTTCCAGAGACAGTGTTGTATTTATTTCTTTCCGGCCTTTATTTGTAGTACTCCTGGACAGTCTGTGAAGTTGTAACACCAGTCTTGGGTAGATTTGTTATGGATTGGTATTAGCAGTTTTATTAAAACTTTGTAATTCAGTCTCCCGCTTATTAAATTCTGTTGTTATTTAATTGTGGTTCTTAATTGTTAACGGATTAAAAACGGAAACAAGGTAAATAGTCCAATTGGTTAGCTTGCCTAGATTTCACGAGTAGGCGCCATCACGACTTCTGAGGGTGGGAAATCCGGGTCGTGACACTCGAATTTTTCCTAACTTCCTCAATCATCTTTTTTATACCTAAAATATTTTTACTAGAATTTTCATTATCACCCCTTAACCAAGCAACTAAAGAACGTTTACAGTTTTTTAACTTGAAATAAAACTTAGATTGTTCAAAGCCACTAACATTATTAATACTCCAAGCTCTCTGAATCATGCCAGTGATTTCCTCCTTATCACACCATCTTTTATCAAAGTAAAATCTTTTCTTTTTTCTTACAAGACTAGTTTCGGTAGAAATAATAAGAGCCACGTGATCTGAAGCTTCGGTTTCAACATGGATAACATTTGAATTATCTAATTTAGCTCTGCAGTGAGGAGATCCTAAAGTTCTATCCAGTCGTTATTGAATCACACCCTCAATTTCCCTATAACATCACCAAGTCATGGCTTTCCTTTATAACCTAAATCAATTCCATTTAGTTTCCAAATAAAAATTTTAAAATCATTAAAGGACCAAGATTCTCTAGCCCATCCTCCAATTTCTTCCGTGTCGTCAATTATATCATTAAATCACCAGCAATAATTCAAGAGGAACCCCATTTAGTAGATTTAGTTTCAAGTTCATAAAATTGTCTTCTTCTAGTAACTCTATCAGTACTTAGATAAAGAACAATACACCAAAATTCACAATCATGATCGCTATCATTAATTAAAACTTCAATAAAGTAACTAGATGAAGAAAAATGACGAACCTGAATAGCATCAGACCAAAGCAAGCACAAACCACCCGATAGTCCAACAGGATCAACTACTTGAAAGTTAGCCGTTCCAATTTGTCTTTGTAATCTTTGAACTCTAGCAGCTCTATTTTTTGTTTCACATAAAAATACCAAGTTTGGGGAGTGGAGCCTCATTGTCTCCTTAAGAGAGGGAACTGTCAAGGACCCCCCCCCCTCCCCCATGCCTCGACAATTCCACACTATCATCTTCATTTTGTTGAGGGAAGCCATTTCGGGCTGGCTTCCCGCTCCACCACTTGCTTCAGTTTTTTTGGCTCCATGTCAGTTGAAAATAAATTAGATCCCTTTCTTCTTGGCCAAACGTTTCTACTATTTGTTTAATTTTTTCCTTGCTCATTCACATTAAAATACATGATATTTTCAGAAGATGCATCTAATTTATTAATATATGAATAATTCTTTTATAAGATGAGTGCTGGACATATTATAATTCAAGGAGGATTCCACAAAAACCTGATTTTCACTTCTTTGTGCATTGCTCGTTTTCATCTTTTCGACGCCGTCAGTTGAAGTAGCAACAACAATTCCGGTTTGCTCTATGATTATGTATTATACTGTCTTAAAGTATCCTCATCAATATAATCCCCTAATCCCGTAAGTTGAGATAGCTGATAATACATCCTCGCCTCTCGTCCTTGTAAGCATGTGATTTTTTTCCTAATAAAAGATACACCCACAAAAATAAAGAAATAGATTTTTTCCAAATTTTTTTCAATTTTATAGGATTTCTGTAGGATTTTATTAATTGTTTGTATTTTTGTAAATTTTGTTAAAATCATAAAAAAATATTAAAAGTACCATGCATTGCATATTAGATTTTATGCTCATATTTTAGGATTATTTGTTAATTAATTGCTTTATTAAAATAAAAATCATAAAAAAAATATCATTCATTTTATATTTTTAGCTTTCAATGCTAGATTAGTAATTTTTTCTTCATTAATTTAGGGTTAACTAATTTTTGTAATTATTTTAAATAGATAATTAGTTTTATTTTATAGTTTAGATAATTTAGGATTTAGTTTAGAGTTTAGTTATTTTAAAATAAAGAAGAAGGAAAAGAAAATACAAAAAAAAGAGGGGGAATTAATGAAATAGTTGAAATCGGGCCAATTTTTAATGCCCCAAATCCGCTCATTGACCAGCCCAATTCTCTTCAATACCCGGTCCAGTCCCCACACCCCAAAACGACCCTGTATCGACCCATCCTTAATCCCAACCGTTGATCATCATGAATCCAACGGCTGGGAGCAGGTCGTTCCTTTTGAATAAAACTGTCCGAATCAAAGACCCACCCCCATAGACCCCTCTCTCATTTCGTCTCTACACTCTATCACAGAGAAACCCTAGCCTCCCTTATATCCCACGCCGGCTTCGCCTCTCTCCGCCGCCGGAAAATCGCCTTACGGCGACGGAGCATCAAATTAACACCATGTAACCCTGAGCCCCTCCCAAACATTAATCCCTCATTAGTTTCTCCCAAATCACCACCCAACTCCTCAAATTTCATATCTGAAAAATCACACCCTAAGCCCTAGGTCATTCAAACCCACCCAAATCGATACCCTATACTCCTCGACCTCCCGTCACCACTAGTATACCACCAATTCCCCAAAAAAAAACCTTTTATTTTCTCAAATTTTTGATCTCAAAAAAATCCAAAAACCCTAGTGCCACGACCCAACCCCGGTCGTGATGGCGCCCAACACACTGCTAGGAAAGCCCGACCATTTCTACAACCTTAACCGATTAATCACAGTGAATAAGTAAATTTTTAAAACTAAAATACCAAGTTAAATGTGAAATCCTGAATTAGATGCTAACATTCCAAAACCCAAAATATAAAATACTAACCAGCCCGCAGAATCTGGTGTCACAAGTCTGAGCCTCTAATGCATGAGTATTAACCTACTACATAATGTTTTTCTAGAAATGTGGAAAACAAATACATAAAATCGAAGGAAGATCAGGACAGCGAACACCAATTTGCAGCTACCTTGAATCTCCCGAATGTGATGCTAGGCGGAGAAGATCTCACTCAGCCTCAGTGGGTGCACCTGAATCTGTACACAAGGTGCAGGGAGTATTGCGAGTACTTCCAACTCAGAAAGTAATAAATATAAATAAAGTCTGAGGATAAGAAATCCTAAATAAACACAAAGCAAAGCTATAAATACAACAACGTGAACCAATAGCATAATACAGTAAACATTGAAAACAATTATAATAAAATCACATCAGATTAAGAATAAATGACAATTAAATATGCAATGAAACACATAAACCGGTACTCTCCAGTACCCCGCTGCGGCGTGCAGCCCGCTCCATTTATTTAACGTCGACGGCGCTCACTGGGGGTGTGCAGACTCCGGGAGGGGCCCCTTACGGCCCAAGCGTAATAACAAGCCATCTCGTGGCATCAATCAGGCCCTTGGCCTCATATCAATATCATTATCATACCACTACGGCGCGCAGTCCGATCCCATACTCAGTCCAAAATCACATAAGCCTTTCGGCACAATGATATAAAAATATTCAGCCCAAACTTCATTTAAAAATATTACTTTAGTTTCTACTTTTAGAAAAATGGATGAGTTTACAAAACAGTGTTAAATACCAGGACTGAGTTCAATATCTAGAAATATCGTATGAAACCAGTAAAAATAATCCCTGAAGGATTCAAGTAGTTGGCACGAAGCCCAATTATGACAATTAATCCATTTTTATAAGGATATCACAAAACTACAATCAATTAGGTAGTAATTTTATTAAGCGGGACGGACCAAGTCACGATCCCCGATGGTGCTCTACCCCACGCCCATTATCCGGCGTGCAAGTCACCTCAACATATCACTACAATGTGCAAATTCGGGGTTTCAAACCCTCAACACAGCATTTACATTTATTACTAACCTCAAGCTGGCCAAAGTCCTAGCTTGCTATGCCCTTGCCTTTCGAATTAACCTCCTCGTGCGTCGAATCTGACCAAAACCACAACAAATACGTCACAATATGCTAATGGGACAATACCCAATCGAAAACAATCGAAAAATAGTTAAATTCCCGAAATTAGCAAAAACCCGAGCCCCGGGCCCACTTCTCGAAAATCAGTAAATTTACCATCAACGGATTCCTTATTTCGCCACGAGTCTATACATATAAAGAACACCAAAATCGGAGTCCAAATGACCCCAAATTCCCATTTTTGTTCTCTTAGGTTTCAAGCCCTAACCTCCATTTTTGACCTTTAATTCCTTGATTTTTCAGTCTAATTTCATGTATTTGCATCATAAAATCGTGTTCTAAGTCCAAGAATTCTTACCTGATCGAAGTCCTTGAATTCCTCTTCAAAATCGCCAAAAAACTCTCCAAGTCCGAAGTGAAAAATATGAACTCTTTCAAAATTCGCAAAGGAAATAAAAACCCCTTCTGTTTAGTTGTTTCCGCATCTGCGGTCCAGTTGTCGCTTCTGCGACTTCCGATTTTACGGCCTTCTTCCGCTTCTGCGAAAATTCCCAAGGTCTCCACTGTCTGCTTCTGCGACCTCATCCCCGCATCTGCGGCTTCGCAGATGCGGATTCCCCTCCGCATCTGCGATTCTTCCTTTCCAAGACCATTTCCACACCTGCGACCTTTTCCTCCGCATCTGCGCAACCGCATCTGCGGTTCTATTCCGCAGATGAAGAAATACCAGATACCAAATGTGATCTGCAATCTCCAACTTCAATTTTTCATCCCGTTAGCCTTCCGAAATCACCCCGAGGCCCCCGGGACCTCAACCAAAAACACAAACATGATCCAATGCCTTATTCAAACTTGCTCCAATCATCAAAACACCTCAAACAACACTAAAACCATCATTTCTCATCGAATTCAAGCCTAAGTTCTTCCAAAACTTCCGAAACACGCATTTGATCAAAAACCCTACCAAAACACCTCCGAATGACCTGAAAGTTTGTACACACATCCCAAATCACCTAACAAAGCTGCTGAAACTCTCGGAATCTTATTCCAACCCTCGGATCAAAATCTCACCTATCGACCTGAATTCGCCAAAATTCTAACTTTGCGAATTCAAGCCTAATTCTACTCCGGACCTCCAAAATCACTTTTGATCACACTCCTAAGTCAAAAATCATCCCCCGAAGCTAACCAAATCATCGGAATTCATATCCGATCCCTCTAACACAAAAGTCAACGTCCGGTTGATTTTTCCAAAACAAACCTTCCTTAAAGAGACTAAGTGTCTCATTTCCTTCTAGAACCAATCCAAATCAACTCTAACACATCAAATACTGATAAGGAAGCATAAAAAAATAGAAAATGGGGGAAACGGGGCTGTAACACACGTGACGACGGGTTGGGTCGTCACACCTAGATTCATTTCTGGCGTTGATTTGGTCATGTGAATTTGGTCCATTTGAACTCAAGACCTACATCAATTGATTGCTCTTGATGAGAGCAATCGATTGATGTTAGTCTCAGTTCATTTCACCCTGCCAAGTCCAATCCTAATTCGTAACTGTCTCAGACGAGTCTTTGTGGTATTTTACATTCTTTCTTTCGTTATTCTTCCTTTCTTCTTCTTCTTCATAATTTTTCTTATTCAGTTTGCATGATTTAGGATTTTCACTGTTCCAGTTTTATGTGTTTGTTCATCTTGCTTATGTTAGTATGATTAGCATGTTTAGCAGTTTCATTGCATGAAATTCCTGCTGATTCCATCAATTTGATCCATGTTAGGGTTTAGTTTAATTTAGGTTTTTTATGCTTAATATTCTAGGATTCAATTGCACTATTTTATTGCTGGATTGTTGTTTTGATTTGATTTCGGTTAATTGTTGGCCCTGGCCCTGTTTGCTCGATTTGTACATCATTGGAAACTTGTAGGGGTCTAATTGAACTAAAAGAAACTTAGGATGATTTTCAGAAATTTTAGAAGAAAATATCTAGGAAAAGGAAGGTTCTCGAAGTGTACCAGCTGTCTAGAATTGTTTAAAAGATGCTGAAAAATGGACAGCTGTCCATTATTCTCTGTCAAATATGATGTACTATCTAGGAATTCGGGGTAGAATATTCTTTTGATGCTATTTTGGATATACACTATAAAAGGAAAGCCATTCACTCATTCTCACACACACACTCATCAGCATACAGACCTGAAAATCCTCTTAAACAAAAAATCCAGCTTCCTTTTTTTTCCTATTTTTCTTTCTTTTACAAAAATTTGGAAGGAATTTTCTTTGAGTTCTGGGTTTTTGAGCCCAGTTATGAGCTGATACTGAAGCTGTGGTTGATATATATACTGTTGTTTTCCTGGGCTGCTAAACTACCTGTTTTAACTTAGCACTTTGGGATCAAATTTTAAGCAACTAGGTACACATTTTATCCTATGCTTAGGTATTTGTAAATCTGATGTTAAAGATAAATGCAAGTTGTTTTTCTATCAATGATGTGTGCTTATGTTTCCTTTTATGATGTGATTCATCCACCTAAATGCAACAGTATTGAATCTTTTCTTTGAAATATGTAACTCTTTGTTCATCTAGCTTTCTTATACCATGAGAATATGTTTTCTTGTGTGTGTATTGAAAACATCATTGGCCATCTGTTTATTTCAGCTTGTATACACTGTTTCTTTTTTTTCATTCTTGCATTTGTTATTTGAGTTTGTTAGGCAGTATTGCAGTTCAATGTGTTTGAAGTCCTATTTGTTTATGAATCTAACCTTTTAACATGGTCAGATCCATGAATTACACTACTTCTTTTGCTCATTCTTGCATTGGTTATTTGAGTTCGGTTTGATAATACAGTAGGTCCATGTATTTGAAGCCATTTTTGTGAATCTGACCTTTAACATGGTCAGATCCATGAATTTCTAAGCTAAAATAAAAGTCTGTTGGTCATTTGGCATGGCAAGGCTGGAATGTTTGCTGGAAGGTCGCTGCTGGAATTTCAATTATGGTCGTTAGAATAGTTAATTTTGTTGATACAGATTAAGTTAGTTTGTTACTTCATAGTTGAGTATTATTAATGTATGTTAGGCCATGGGCCAGTAATTGATTAACTTACAGTCTATTGTTACTACAAAACTTGGTAGATTCAACTGTATAAAGTAATTTGTAGGAGTAGGATTTGAAATTTATTTATTATTCAGCAAAACAATTGTCCTCCTGCATATTTTGGAATTGTTTGAGTGTTTTGTTTGGTCACCAGCAGCTTATGAGATTGAGTTTTTACTCATTGGGCTCAAATATAAGCCCATCTGAGAGTCGGCAGGCCATCAAGCTTAGCTATTAAGCCCGTGTATGATGAATTAAATCTTGGCTCAATGTTTGAAGAATGGTTATTTTATTTTTTGCTTTGGTCAGTGGAATTGTTAGAATGCTTCAGAGACACTACAATTCAGTAACTTGTCTTGTGTAATACTTGTTCTACTGCCTCTCCTACCAAGTATGAATTCATTTTTTTTTTGTAACTTTGGATTAAATTGTGTGCCCCACTATTACTATCAAAAATGAAGTTAAATCGGGAAATTTAGTGGGTTCCGTTAATTCCGTTGCGCGAACTTGATAAAGAATGGTGGCTGTAACTATCGAATTACTAGTAGTTGAGTACAATCCTTTAAATTTCATGATAAATTGAGGCGTGCCATCCACAAATGAATCCCATAATCTATGGTCCTCGCATTAATACCAAAACTAGTGTGGAAAATACTTTGAACATTTGTAGTTTTCTTTAGGCGCGTGTATAACAAAATTATCATAGCTACGGGTATGGTTCCCGTGGCATAGTTGTGATACATAATTTCCGAATTCGGGGGTACAAAAACCCAGATCTTCCGGTTCAGGGTTCAAGAATTTGAGCTTAGAATAACTATTATACTTGGCTTTATTTATTATCTGATTTTTACATGTTTGGGCCTAATGTGCTAAATGTCGCTTTTTACCGCTTTGATATTATGTGAACTGTATATAAACTGCTGCGAAACCCTTCCCTTCTAATCTTCTGGGAAGTGCACGCTGGTGTGACTTCTTTTCTGTTAGTGTCATACCCTAATTTAGAACGAGGTTCGAAAAAGTTGCAAAGCCGGATGATCTTTTGATTATCGGTACGCTGCCCCCCCTCCCCCCCGGCTCGAGTTGTCCACTCGGGTAAGCCAGGTCTAGAACAATACACCCAGGTTTTAAACCTAGAATAACACGGCCTCGTGCCGGATCTCTAGTAGGAACGTTTGTTTGCGTCATGTGCGTTTGACTTTGGGGACTCAACACAAGAGTTGGGTCTGTCTAGGACAGGTGTACCCAAAAATCAAAAGACCATCCTGATGCATTTTTACATGCTACTTGTACAATTATTTGCTTCAGTTTGCATGTTGACCGGTTTCTAGAATAGGGAGAAAATTTGGAAAAAATCAAATTGAGGTATGAGAGAGATAATTACCCGCCTTTGAAAATCTGATGTCCAAAATATATCGAAACTTTGCCGAAATTTTGAAAAAAAAGGAGAAAAGAAAAAGAAAAAAAGAGAAAAGAAGAGAAAATTGTTTCAAAATACTTCATGTTTTCTGTTGCGTCAAAACTGACCAAACTACGCGGGTTTGATTCTCACCGGATGTGGGATACGTAGGCAACCCTCATCGGGTCCAGCCCCATTTTTGCAAAAATAACCCAAAAATTGGAAAATGTTGTCATTGTTGTAAATAAAGTGGGTGATGCCGTTTTTGTCTAAATAGCCGAACGTCCCGACGGGGCGTCGGAAGGCCGTTTTTGCAAGAATAGCCTATGACGGTTTCTTTGCCAATTTTTGGCCACCTAGCAGACACATCCCTAAAATCTTCCCTTTTGAAGTGCTGAAGGGCCGTATTTGCAAAAGTAGTCGTGTTTATTTGAATTTTGCAAAATGACCCCTTTTTACAGCTTTAATAAAATTCACCTTGTTTTAAAACCAATCACCTTAATCTAAATGTGCAGAATGAGCACGAGTCAAAATTTACCAATGAAGGTTATGACCAAGATTCCGTTAGAACTACACATGTGGTGGGAAGATTTGGGTAAGCAAGGACAAGACATGGTCAACATTACTTGGGGGCGGTCACCGGATTATTAATGATCAGGCCTAGGGGGGACATAATAAAAGCACTGGTGATATTTTGGGACCCAGCTCACAATGTTTTGCATTTCTCGGACTTCGAACTCACACCTACTTTGGAAGAGAAAGCGGGCTATGCTGGGAGTACCGAGGGACTAAGACATAAATACCTGGTCGCTCCAAGGGTCGTAACCCCTCACAAGTTTCTGGATTCTAAAAATAAGCAGGCAGATTCAGTATGCAGATTTGGCAAGAGGGTTTTCCACTCTTACACTTCATATACCAGCGGTACGGGCATGTAAGAGGATTTAACGACCCGAAAAGTGGAATATGTAGCAAAGGGAACCAGTCAAAGTGGGAAGAGCATAGATGCTTCGCTTTCATGGTGGCATTCTTAGGTCTTCTAGTGTTTCCCAGGAAGGACCGGAATATTGATCTACGGGTAGCTGGAGTCGTCAATGTTTTGATTACCAATTCCAAGAGCACCCTCGTCCCTATGATAGTATCTGAGATATTCCGAGCTCTCACGGGTTGCAAAGCCGGAGCAGATTTTTTTGAAGGGTGCAATTTGTTACTACAAATGTGGATGATTGAGCACCTGTGTCATCATCCTCGGTACATGAACTACGGGTCTACAGGGAAAAGCTGCATCGAGGAGTTTGGTACAAGGGTCTCTAGGTTCAAAATTCCAGAAGGGGTCAGAGATTGGGTGTCCCGCCTTCGTTCCATAACCGCAGGTCAGATAGAATGGACACTGGGTTGGCTTCCCGTTGAAGAGATTGTGTACATGCCTGCCACCGGCCCCTACTTCCTCCTGATGGGTCTTCGAAGCATCCAACCCTATGCCCCATACTGGGTTTTGAGGTAATTGGAAAGATGCCAGGTAGTTCCCCAAGACGAAGATCTTAGTGTTCATGTAGTTGAAGTCCGCTCTGATGGCCAATTTCATGAAGAAGTGGTTCGTCATATTTGGAACGAGTGCCAATATTTGACAGCAAACACCCGAGTACGTGACTTGTCCAGAGGCGAGGTCTCGCCTGGTTATCTTGCTTGGTATAGAAAGAAGGTCACTGCGAGGGTCGAACCTAAAAGGCCAACCAAAAGGCCTCAGATTCAAGAATTTGTTGAAGCGTCGCAAGAACAATGGGCCTGGTTGACCAAAGAAAATGAATACAGGGCCACCATAAGCAAGTTGGAAGGTCAAATCAGAGATCTTAAATTTGATAGTGGTTTGCAAGCCGCTGCAGATGAGGATGAAAACAAAAAAGTTGGCGTAAGAAAATGAAGCCCTCCGAGCCCAAATCCAGAAGATGAAAATAGCAGCTGAAAACCCGGTTAGGACCGCAGCAGATGAAAAACTTATAAACAGTGTTAGGCGGAAAGTATGTGACTATGGGGTTGAATTGGAAAAGACTGAGGTTGAACTAGCAAAGGCCCGAGCAAAGTTAGCCAGGACTGCAGAACAACGGGCAAGTTTTGTTCGACAGTTGAAGGAAAAATACGACAAAGGAATCACGGGTCTGAAGAAAAAGATCAATACCCTTGAGAGTGAAATGACAAAACAAGCAAAGAACTACAAAGCAGAAAGAGAGCACTGCTATGCATTGATGTCACAACTAAAGGAGGACCTACAACAATTACAAGAGCAAAATCATACTGCCACACAAGTTTTGGAGGCCAGATCTCAACAAATTGGACATCTGCTCCAGGAGAAGGGCGTCATCAGGGAGAGGATTCGAAGAATTGCTGACTATATTGTGATGAAGTGCAATGAATGCGAGGACATGACCAGGTCCATGTTCTTTGCTGCAGTGATGATTTCGTCCATTAGATAATGGATGACCTATATCGCCTCCAAGAAGATATGGCACACAGGCCCGTGGAGAGACCAACTGATGTCCCGTGGGCCCCTGGAGTAGTATTGGAGGCACTTATGTACTCCTGATTTTTCTTTTCGAGTCAGTATTTCAGTTTCCTTTTAGAGTCTGTTTTGAGTCCGTTTTAGTTTTTCAGTTCTTAAGTATGTATGATGGAGTCTTGTAATAGAGTAAAATTAGAAGTTTTCATTTTTAATGAAAATTTGAAAAAAATAACAAAAAAATGTTTCTTTCTTTTATTCTGCATTTATCCCCTGAACTACGTAATGATCTGATTTGCGCGGCGCCGCGATACGTAGGCAATCCCCATCGGATCCGGTCATAGCTGTAAATAACTCGAATAAGAGAGGGCACAAGAAAAGAGAGAAAACAATACAAAAGAGAGAGCGCAAAGAAAAGAGAGGAAATAATGAAAAGCGTAAAGAAAAGAAAAAGATTCAAAGATCCGCAAAGTAAAAAAAGCCGGGATAAGACACGCAACTGTTGCAAAGCATGTAGAAAAACGTTTAACTGTCGAGGTGCATTGCATTCCCCAACGTGTGATTCCCTATCTATTAATTATCTCAAACTAACCGGTTTGTTGTGTATGTTGTTGAGAACATGTTCTGTTTTTAGGTGGTTGGTTTTGTGGTAACCTGGCTTCGCACCCTTACTTCACGAGATCTAAAGGGAGTGTTGAAATGACATCGGAAGGTCACCTACCAATCGTTAACCCCACAGAGGACAGCCCGATGACGGTTATCCTGACGTTAGAGTCAGCAACTACTAAAGAGAACATGATACTGCACCTCTGCATGTTGGAAATGTGGGACGCTTGGTCTAACGGTATGGAGCCGCCCAGCGCAATACCTGGTTTTCCCGAGCTGATTCCCAGAACAAGTGGAACCTCCAATGTCCTTATTAACTACCCGGCCACCCCATTCGGATATCCCACTATGTCAACCCATTTCACCGGAACGCCTTCTGAGGTTCGCCCCCAGGCACTATTTTCGGGAGTATCTTCTAACATATTCACCGCACCACCAACCTCTGCTACGGCACAGCCACCAGTACCCAGGCCAGGTTTCGAGCCGTCCTCCTTTACTTTCCAAATACCACCGTTTCAATTAGATACGACTCATGTCACCCCAAACTCCTACCCTCAACACCCTCGGTATGAATCTGCATGGAACAAGAGAAAACTTTGAAAAACCCCGAGCAAGAAGAGATGACTCGAAAAATGAAGAGCATCGAGCTGAGTCTCAAAAACATACAGGGCCTGAGTGGCTAGAAGAGTGTTTCGTACGCCGACCTGTGCATGTTTCCTCATGTTCATCTGCCCATCAGTTTTAAAACACCAAAATTCGAGAAGTATGACGGGCATGGAGACCCAATTGCTCATTTGAAAAGATACTGTAATCAGTTAAGAGGAGCGGGCGGAAAGGAAGAACTGTTGATGGCTTACTTCAGAGAGAGCTTAACTGGAACCGCATCAGAATGGTATATGGACCAGGACATCTCCCACTGACACATATGGGATGACTTTGCCCGAGACTTTGTCAGAAAATTCCAGTACAATGTGGACATAGCTCCAGATATAAACTCTTTGTCCAATCTCAAAAGGAAGTCTTCAGAAAGCTTCCGAGAATACGCTATCAAATGGAGCGAGCAAGCGGCCAGGGTAAAACCCCCAATGGATGAGACTGAGATGGTCAGTGACTTCTTGCAAGCCCAAGAGGCTGATTACTTCCAGAACATGATGTCCTCTATGGGCAAGCCGTTGGTAGAAGCTATAAAGATTGGGGAAATGGTGGAGATTGGTTTGAAAATGGGTCGCATCCTGAGCCAGTCGGCTATAAGAGCCACCTCTCAAGCAATCCAGAGCGGGTCGGGGGCTGCAGCAAACCGGAAAAAGAAAGAAGAGGTAGCAATGATGGCCTCAACTCTGAAAAATCCTCGTCAACCCCGAGATTACTTTGGTTCCTCTTCCAGAACCCAACCCTCACCAAGATGCGGCATATGCTATGACTCCCCAGCCTTATGCAGTAATGAACGCTCATCCGTATGCCCGGCCACAACAACATTACAATCAGAACCGAGCTCCACCTCCCAAAAATAACCCTCCTTTCCAAGCTCCATATAATCCCCGTCCCCCACAGAATAATTTTCCATATAACGTCCGTGCCCGTGAACCACCCAGAAAACCAACTTCACACCCATTGGTGAATCATATTCCAGCCTCTTCCCAAAGTTGGTCCAAATGGGTTTGTTGCAGCCCGTACCTCCAAACAGGCAAAACCCAGAGTCACCCTCCTACCGACCCGGTGCTCGATGTGCTTATCATTTAGGGGCAGAAGGGCACGACACTGAAGATTGCTGGACCCTTAAGAGAGCGGTCGAGAACCTAATAGAACAAAAGTGGGCAGTGTTGAGGGATGAGGAGGTCCCCAATGTAACCAATTACCCACTGCCGACTCATAATAATGGGCCAGTTATTGGGATGATTTATGAAGACAGAGAGTTTGACCCAGCTTTGAAGGCTATCATTGCTATTACCGATGTTGAAAAGAAGCCCAAAGCGGCAGCAAAACAAGCTAAGGATGAGAATAAGAGCAACTCTGCTCCTCAAAACACAGAAAAGGTTGTGGAAACCAAGACAGCGGCAGTACCTCCTAATGATGCCGTCTCTATTGTCCCAGAACCCCCAGGAAAGAACAGCTTGTGTTGAGTCCTCCCAAAAGGTTTGAGCAAAACAAGGTCACGCTTAAGGTACCAAAGATGTACGTACCAAAGGGGACTTATGTGGCGCGGGGGCCGGTAATTTCACCCAGGCTGACCGAGCCCGTGGTTATCAGTCGCGCGCCACAGAATCCCATGAAGGACCCCACTACCGTCCCATGGAACTACAATAAAACAGTGGTAACGTACAAAGGAAAGGAAATCATGGGGGAAGTGAATAAAACAAACCCGTCTGGAAAGTACCTCAACTTGGAAGAATTGAACAAGACAAAACAGAAGCATTTTCCGCTTAAAAAGCCAGTCAGTGCTGATGTGGCAGAGGAATTCTTTTGAAAGCTGAAAACCTCGGACTACAATATAATTGACCAACTCCGGAAGTCTCCCTCCCGGGTCTCACTTTTGTCTCTACTGATAAGTTCGAATGAGAATCAGAAAGTGCTGTTGAAGACGCTTAATGAAGCATATGTTTCGGTTGAGACCACAGTTGAGCAACTGGAAAGAATGGAGGAACGATTTTTTGAAGTCAACCGAATCTCATTCAGCCGAAATGATTTGCCCCCGGAAGGGGAAGCCCACAACAAAGCTCTTCATTTGACCGTTAAATATGAAGGATATTATGTGAAAAGAGTTATGTTGGATGGCGGATCTGGGGTTGACATTTGCCCCCCTCTCGACCTTACAAAGAATGGAAATTGGGACTGAAAGGATTAGACCCAACAATGTTTGTGTACGTGCTTTTGACGGCGTCAAGAGGGACCCGATAGGGGAGATTGATCTGATCCTAACCATCGACCCTGTGGATTTTGAAGTAACATTTCAGGTTTTGGACATGGACACCTCCTACAATTTTCTCCTAGGAAGGCCTTGAATCTATGCTGCAGGAGCCGTACCTTCTACTCTCTACCAAATGGTTAAGTTTGAACACGAAGACCAAGAAATCGTGGTCCATGGAGAAGATGAGAAATCAATCTACAGGGACCCGTCAGTTCCCTGTCTGGAAGCTAAAGAAGGAGTTGAGCACATAGTCTACCAAGATTTTGAGATCGTTGTCGCGGATCAGTGTGAGGAGGGAACCCCGTGTCCTCAACCCTTCTTGTCAAACGCGTCAATCATGGTTGCCACTGAAATGATCAAGCACGGGTACAAGCACGGGAAAGGGCTCGGGGTATCTTTGCAAGGCATCACGGAGCCCATCACTCTAACTGCCAGTGAGAAATTCTTCGGTGTGGGTTTCTAAGCCACAGAAGCTGATGTGACATGGGCTAATGAACGTAAGAAGAATGGGTGGGTCCTGCCTCAACCGGTCCCACATCTCTCCAAAACATTTGTTAAGCAAGATACATAGAGGAAGAAGATGAGGCCTTCACAGCCGAGGAAATTGAGGACATTTGTGGAGCAATGAGGCAAATGTTGTACGAGGCTCATATGGTCCAGCCGGGTGAAGGCACAAGCACTGCTGAGGTGCAATATGTGGGGCCAAATGCCAAACTGCAAAATTGGAAGGCTACTCCATTCCCAGTCAGGCGGGAACCCCGGTAGTTCAGTCCTGCCATCTTTTCTACATTCCGAGTTATTTCAGGGTGTTACTCGAATGTTTTTAGTTTATTGTCTTTTGAATTCCAATGTAAACCCTCCTATCTTCAAATTCAATGAAATTAAATCAATATTTCATCGTCTATGAATCTCTTTCTTTATTCTTTCTGATTTTTGTTATTTTTCTTATCTCTCTTTTCAGTTCTAATAATGCGGACTTAAATAACATGACATACTTGCGGACTTCATGCCCAGATCCTAACACGCTGTCTAACTGTGAAACAATGAATCAAGAACCAGAATATGATGAAGATGAGGCTTTTAAGGAAATAAACCGAGAACTGGAACAATTTGAGAATAAGCCTAAGCCAAACTTAAGTGAAACTGAGCCAGTTAATTTGGGTAGTTCGGAAGAGGTCCAGGAAACCATGATAAGCATTCACACTTATGAAAGAACTTGGGACGCATTGATCCAACTTTTGTTCGAATTCAAAGATGTGTTTGCCTGGTCCTATGATGATATGCCAGGACTGAGTGTTTATTTAGTGGTGCACAAATTACCAACTTACCCCGGTTATCCCCCTGTTCAACAAAAATAGAGAAAGTTTAAAATAGACATCAGTGACAAGATCAAAGAAGATGTCACCAAACAGTTGAAAGCGGGTGTGATCCGAGTGGTCCGATACACCACATGGTTGGCTAATGTGGTCCCAGTGCCAAAGAAAGATGGGAAAACCCGAGTGTGTGTTGATTATCGGGATTTGAACAAGGCAACCCCAAGGACAACTTTCCATTACCAAACATCCACATCCTTGTTGACAACTGTGCCAAACATGACATACAGTCTTTCGTGGATTGTTATACTGGGTATCATCTGGTTCTGATGGATGAAGAAGATGCAAAAAAGATGGCTTTCACCACACCCTGGGGTACTTTCTGTTACAGGGTCATGCCGTTTGGTTTAAAGAACGCCGGGGCAACTTTCATGAGAGCTATGACTGCCATCTTTCACGACATGATGCACTAGGAAATTAAGGTATATATGGATGATGTGATCATTAAATCCAAGATGCGGGATGATCATGTGCGAGATTTGAGGAAGTTCTTTGAGCGACTGCGTAAGTATGACTTGAAGTTGAATCCCGCTAAGTGTACATTCCGGGTACCATCTGGGAAACTTTTGGGGTTTATAGTGTTGGAGGGGCATCGAGCTAGACCCAACAAAAATAAAGTCTATTCGGGATTTGCCACCTCTGAGAACCAAGAAAGAGGTTATGAGTCTGTTGGGAAGATTAAATTACATCAGCAGGTTCATTGCTCAATTGACTACCACATGTGAACCCATATTTAAGCTATTGAAGAAAGATGTGGAGACTATATGGACAGATGAATGTCAAGAAGCTTTCGACAAAATCAAAGAATATCTGTCGAATCCGCCAGTGTTGGTCCCACCCGAGCCTGGAAGGCCTTTATTTTTGTACATTGACAGTGTTGGAGAATTCTTTTGGATGTGTTCTCCGGCAACATGATGTGATTGGGAAGAGAGAACAAGCCATATATTATTTGAGCAAGAAGTTCACTAGTTATGAAGCCAAGTACACTTTGTTGGAAAGAACTTGCTGCGCCTTAACTTGGGTCGCTCAGAAGCTTAGGCATTACTTGTTGGCTTATACCACCTATCTCATAACCAGGCTAGACCCTTTGAAGTACATATTCCAAAAACCGATGCCCACAGGAAGGTTAGCAAAATGGTAAATCCTGCTCACCGAGTTCGACATAGTCTATGTCAACTGTACGGCAATGAAAGCTCAAGCCTTGGGGGATCACCTAGATGAGAATCCTACTGACGATGAATATCAACCCTTGAGTACTTACTTTCTGGACGAGGAGGTAAATTCAGTTGAGGTAATTCCAGAAGACACAAATGCTTGGAAAATGTTCTTCGACGGAGCTGTGAATGCGAAAGGTGTCGGGATTGGGGCAATTTTGATTTCTCCCACTGGTCAGCACTATCCGGCCACAGCCCGGCTTTGGTTTTGCTGTACGAACAACACTGCCGATTATGAAGCCTGTATTATGGGCATGAACATGGCAGTTGACCTGGATGTGGAAGAATTGTTAATCATGGGAGATTCTGATTTGATTATTCGACAAGCTCAAGGTGAATGGGAAACTCGAGATATCAAGCTTGTCCCATACAGGAAACATGTGGAAGATCTTAGCAAGCGGTTGAAATCCGTTGAGTTTAGGTACATTCCTCGGTTTCACAATGAGTTAGCCGATGCACTAGCTACTTTGTCCTTAATGCTGTCGTATCCAGGCAATGCCCATATTGACCCGTTGGAAATCCAAATCCGAGAAAGACATGGTTACTGCAATACAATTGAGATGGAACCAGATGTTCAGCCATGGTATCATGATATCAAAAGATTCTTGAAAACAAAGGAATATCCCTAACAAGCCAGTGGAGACCAAAAGAGAACCATTAGAAGGTTCGCCAGTAGTTTCTTCTTGAGCGGAGAAGCCTTGTATAAAAGAACTCCAGATCTGAACCTTTTAAGATGCGTGGATTCCCAAGAGGCCGGAAGAATCATGAATGAAGTACACGCAGGAGTATGCAGACCCCATATGAACGGATACGTCCTTGCAAAGAAAATCCTTCGGACAGGTTATTACTGGATGACCATGGAAAAGGATTGTTTCAGTTTTGTCCGAAAATGTCATCAGTGTCAGGTACATGGTGACCTGATTCATGCACCGCCTTCAGAATTGCACCCTATGTCGGCACCATGGTCGTTCGTTGCTTGGGGTATGGATGTCATTGGGCTAATCGAGGTAAAAGCTTCAAATGGGCACATGTTCATCTTAGTGGCCACTGACTATTTCACAAAGTGGGTTGAAGCAGTCACTCTCAAAGCCGTCACCAAGAAAGCAGTGGTGGACTTCGTGCATTCCAACATTATCTGTCATTTTGGTATTCCTAAAACTATCATTACGGAAAATGTTGCAAATTTGAACAGTCATTTGATGAGGGAGATATGCGAACAATTTAAGATCATGCATCGGAATTATACCCCTTATCGGCCAAAAGCTAATGGTGCCGTTGAAGCAGCGAATAAAAACATCAAGAAGATCCTCAGGAAAATGATTCAAAGTTCTAGACAATGGCATGAAAAGTTGCCTTTTGCATTGTTGGGATATCGCACAACTGTGCGGACCTCAGTTGGGGAAACACCCTATCTATTGGTTTATGGCAGTAAAGCTGTAATACCCACAGAAGTTGAAATTCCATCTCTTCGAATCATCGTTGAAGCTGAGATTGAGGACAATGAATGGGTCAAGACCCGTCTAGAGCAATTAACACTGATTGATGAAAAGCGGATGGCCGTGGTTTGCCATGGGCAGTTGTATCAACAATGAATGGCCCGTGCATATAACATGAAAGTGCGGCCTAGGAAAACTGGGGCAACTCGTTTTGAGACGTATTCTCCCGCATCATAAGGAAGCAAAAGGAAAATTCGCTCCAAACTGGAAGGGTCCGTACATGATAAGAAAATTATTGCCAAAAGGGGCGTTGTACTTGGGAGACATCGAAGGAAATGACCCAGAAAAAACTGTCGATGCGGACGCGATCAAAAGGTTTTACGTTTAACCCTTCTATGATTCTAATATTCTCCGATTGGGATGACGAAGGATTTCGTTCTCGCTACCCAAACACTGTTAACCCGTTGCAAACCCTTTGAGCTGGTTACCTTTCTTTGATTACCCTCTTTGGAACCCGAAAATATTGTGTAAAAAAAAGAAAAAAAGAAAAAAGAAGAAAACAAAACAAAATAACAAAAACAAAAGAAAATCAAAAACAAAGTTTCCTGAACTACGTTCGACTTGATTCCGAAAGGATACGTAGGCAGCCTCCCTCTGGGGTTCAGTTACACCAAAACAAACATTCACATTTCCCCAAAAGTGAAACTGGGGCAGAATTTATAATGGTTCGGCGATGGTTCGCCTGAAAGGTTCCCAAAGTTGTAATTCAATCCAAACTCTTTTTACCCCAAATCTTGTTCAAGCCCTTCCGATCAATCGGTAAAGATGTTCAAAAGTGGAGAATATGATTACTTGGATCTGATACAACCAAATGAGAGAAATAAAATGAGAGAGTCTTACTAGGGAGAACTCACACAAGCACCATAACGCGATGGTAAGCAGAGAAACTGAAAAACTGAGAGTCTTGTTAGTGAAAACTCGCAAAGAGCACTATAAGACAGCGGTGAGAAGAGAAATGAGAGAGGTCAGTTGGTGAAAACCCGCAAAGGGCGCCACTGATCGAAAAAGGGATCCCTTACAACCATTGGTACTGATAGAGTCCTGGCAAGGTTTCTCGGTTTTGAGGTATGGGTTATGATGGGTTTATAAGAGTTGGACGGTTTGCACAGATCGGGTATCCAGCCCAAGAAGCATGTCATGTCTATTGAAGTCTGCATGTACTCCAGATAAGTCCTTCTTTCTTTTCCCCGAAAGGGATGCTTCTCGTTTAAATTCATTATCCTGTCCGTTGTTTACTTTTCTTTGAATCCCTTTCGGTCTAATTCTCCTCCGAAACTAATACTAAGAAAAGGTGGCAAGATTGGTTTTACAGGGTTTTGTTTGACAAAAAACTAAAATTTTAGA
The DNA here is from genome assembly GCF_001879085.1 of Nicotiana attenuata. Lineage (NCBI taxonomy): Eukaryota > Viridiplantae > Streptophyta > Magnoliopsida > Solanales > Solanaceae > Nicotiana > Nicotiana attenuata. The sequence goes on along the minus strand of NW_017670911.1, from coordinate 28,759 downwards.
AAAAAAAGCAGTTAGCCTCAGCAGGTGCATCAAGTCGACCTCGACTGGCCCGATAGCCGATGCTCCAGAGTCAAATCTCTTGAAAAGAAAAGAAATCAAAGTCAAGTGCCCATAAAGGCAAAATAAGATGGAAAAAGGCCAAGCCCCACACGGGTTAACCATCATGGTTGGAATTTGGGGAGAATTCAATATTCCTGGGTGTAGAAATAAAACCAATTTCCAGAAAGCCAGCGAGCAATGGAGATTTTATTGAAAGAGCTGGGCCCACATCAAGTGATTAAAAAAATCAAGGCCACAAAACCAACCACCGTTTCAAACTAACAAAATGTTCTTTGATTTGAAAATAGGAAAACAGGCACAATCCAAAACAACTCCGCAAGGAGCAGATGCGATAAAAGCAAAGTACGCAGAGACCCAAAACGGCTCTGCAGCAAAGTTAACCCAAAATGGGAAGTCCCCTTCAAACTCTTTATTCATTCTTCTAAATAAAATGAAAAGTTGAAATGAAAAGAAAGAAGAAGAAAAATTCAAAATCATGGTAGCAAGGGTCTCCAATCTCTAGCTACGCCAACATAGGGTCACATTCCCTAGTCGATGCCAGCATAACCTGGTAATCTTTCCAACATAGGGGCCCACTCCCTAGTTGATTCCCGGCATAACCCGAGGACCTTTCCGGCATAACTCGATGACTTTCTCGGCATAACCCGAGGACCTTTCCGGCATAACCCGATGACTTTCCCGGCATAACCCGAGGACCTTTCCGGCATAACCCGATGACTTTCCCGGCATAACTCGAGGACCTTTCCGGCATAACCCGATGACTTTCCCGGTGTCACACCTCCTTTTTCTTACTACACCCCCAGAAGGGGTATAATAAGGGAGTTATTTCTAACTTGAAGTGACAATCGAAACGGGATTTATCTAAAGAGTTCAGAGTCGCCACTTGGGATAATTTATGGTGTCCCAAGTCACCGGTTCAAATCCCGAATCGAGGAAAAGGGTTTGACTCTGTTTACAGTCTGCGAATAAGAAATCCGGGTAAGGAATTTTGTTAACCGGGAGAAGGTGTTAGGCACTCCCGAGTATCGTGGTTCTAGCACGGTCGCTTTGATCCTGCTTGGCTTATTAAAATTGTCTGGTTACTGATTTTAGAACCTATGTGCTTTTACTTCTTTCACCACTTTTAATTAAAAAAATATCTTGAAACGGGTTACGCGTATGTATACCCACTTGTTTGGCGCGTCAAAAATCATGTCACGCGAACGTGTCCACAATTAATAACGCTTTATTATTATTAAGAAAAATTGGGCCAAAGTTGCGAACGCATACTCCGGTTTTGTTTTTATAACCGTAATTATGTTACGCGAACGTATACACAATCACGATAGTATTTTTTAACGGCCCTAAAGGATATTCTACGAAATATTAGTCATTTGTATCTAATCCATAAGAAATTAATACAAGGGCCATATATGATTTACTGGTGAGTGTCACCCCTCAAGCTATGTAAACTAAAATTAATTAATAGCTCGTAACCCATTTTATTATTAAGAAAAGTTTGATCGAAGTTGCGCGAACGCATACTCCAAATTGATTTTAGAATTGTGATCATGTTACGCGAACGTATACGCTAATATAACTTTTGTCACGACCCAATTTTCAAATTCGGTCGTGATGGCGCCTCTCGTGAAGACAAGGCCAGCCAACAAAACACCAATAACTCTTTAATAATTACTTAGCACGAATAAGTAAAACATAAATAAAATTATCATAAGTGCGGAAGAAGAGTGATAAAACAGAGAACCATCCCGACTCAGTCCGACCGGGGTGTCACAAGTCACGAGCATCTAGAGGAGTCTAAACACAACTACAAGGCCAGTACTATACAAAATAGAATTTAGAATTCAAGGAAGAAATCTGGTGTCGCGAACGCTGGCGATCACCTTGCTCAGCTATGATGGCAAAATCTTCAACCAGCTCAAAACCCACTACCGGGTGAACAAATACCTGCATCTGCACGTGAGGTGCAGGGAGTAAAGTGAGTACTCCAACTCAGTGAGTAATAAAAGTAAATAATAACTGAGCAGCAAGAAATCACGTAAAGCATCCAACATGCTGTATAGAAGCCGGGTACAAATTTCTGAGAAAAATAGTGAAATCGGTGATATCTTTAGAAATACCTTGGTTAGCTCAAATCTCTTTTGAAAATAGTCTTTTCAATAATCACGAAAACGGTTTCAAAACAGTTAGTGCTGATAAGCACGGAAAAATCCGCCCTCGGGCACAAACACCTCAGTATAACAGGTAAAAAGGGCAAATAACTAATCAAGATGAGCACATAAAAGTACGCCCCTCGGGCACATCTCAAAACAGTACCAGCCCCTCGGGCTCAATATCAATAGCTCGGAACAGTATCAGCCCCTCGGGCTCAGTATCACATCACTCAGAATAGTATCAGCCCCTCGGGCTCAATATCACATCACTCAGAATAGTATCAGCCCCTCGGGCTAAGTATCACATCACTCAGAACAGTATTAGCCCCTCGGGCTCAGTATCAGTCACACAGTACAACATCAGCCCCTCGGGCTCACTCTCAAATCACATGGGTACCCGCGCTCAGTGTGGGGGTGCAGACTCCGGAGGGCTCCTACAGCCCAAGCGCTATATTATCATAAGGCCTGAAAGCCTGTACATATCAACATGAGGCCTGAAAGCCTTCTCACAATACACTCGAGGCCTGGAAGCCTCCTCACATATCGCTCGAGGCCAGAAAGCCTCCTCACATAACAATTGAGGCCTGAAAGCCTCCTCACATATCACTCGAGGCCTGAAAGCCTCCTCACATATCACTCGACATATCCTCACATATGGCCCTCGGCCTCAATTAGTCTAAAAATAATCATAAGCCCCTCGAGCATCAGTAAAACAATAATGCTCAGCTCAAACAATAGTTCAATATCAGTTAAAAACTCAAGGTTGAGTAAAAATATAGCTGAGTTCATGAAACAGTATAATTCAAATGCACTGAGTTCAAATAATATTTCAAATGGTGAGGAAAGAGTGATAAAAATCCCTGAAGGGTTCAAATAATTGGCACGAAGCCCAAATACGGCAATCAGCCCAAATCATGATAATATCCAATAAGTTTTAGTCAAATACGCGGTAAAATCAACAACCGGGACGGATCAAGTCGCAATCCCCAACGGTGCTCTACCCCACGCTCGCTATCCGGCGTGCAAGTCACCTTAATATAGCACTACGGTGTGCAAATCTGGGGTTTCAAACCCTCAGGATATCATTTACAATCATTACTCACCTCGAACCGGTGAAATCTCTAGCTCGCGACGCCTTTGCCCCTCAAACCGGCCTCCACGCGCGTCGAATCTAACCAAAATCAGAGCGAATACATCACAATATGCTAAGGGAACAATACCCAATCGAAAACAATCGAAAAATATCAAAAATCTCGAAATTAGCAAAACCCGAGCCCCGGGCCCACTTCTCAAAAAATCAAGAAATTAACATCACCGGATTCCTTATCTCGCCACGAGTTCATACATACCAAGAACTCTCAAATTCGAGCTCAAATGGCCTATCAAGACCCAAATCAAATTTCAAATTCTCAAGCCCCAGTTCTTCAATTTTAGGCTTAATTCCCATGAATTTCTAGATGGATTTCACAATAAGAACGAGTTTTAAGTTCAAAAATCTTACCTCCAATCGATTCTCCTTGAATCCCTCTTCAATTTCCTCCAAAAAGCTCTCAAAAAGACCAAAAATGGAGTAAATGAGCCCCAAAATCGCGGATGAAATGTTTTAAAACATTCTGCCCAGGTCACTGTAGCTAACTCTATGCGATCGCATCCTTGCCTCCGCGATCGCATAGTACAAAAAATTCCAGCCTCTAAAATACCTTATGCGATCGCAACATATGCTCTGCGATCGCAATGCATCAACACCTAACACTGTGCGATCGCAACCCACTATATGCGATCGCATTGAACAATTCAACATCCCCTCAAAATCCTTCTATGCGATAGCATGACTCCCTCTGCGATCGCATAGAACAAAAGTTCTCTGCAATTTTCTGCTGCATTATTACAACTCCAAACTTCCCGATAGCCATCCGAAATCACCCCGAGGCCACCGGGACCTCAACCAAAAGCACCAACATATCCCATAACATCATTCAAAATTGCTCCAATCATCAAAACACCTCAAACAACATCAAATTACTCAAAACACATCGAATTCAAGCCTAAGTTTCTCAAAACTTCTGCACTTTCGATCAAAAACCCGACCAAACGACGTCCGAATGACCTGAAAATTTGCGCACATATCCAAAATCACCTAACGAAGCTACAGCAACTCTCGGAATTCCATTCAGACCCTCGGATCAAAATCTCACCCATCAACCGGAATTCGCCAAAATACTAACTTCGCCAATTCAAGCCTAATTCTACAGTGGACCTCCAAAATCAATTCCGATCACACTCCTAAGTCACAAATCACTTCCCGAAGCTAACCAAATCACCGGAAATCACATCCGAGCCTTCCAACTCATAAGTCAACGTCCGGTTGACTTTTCCAACTTAAGCTTTCTTAAAAGAGACTAAGTGTCTCATTTTCTACCAAAACTAATCCAAATCACAGTAAATCAGGAACAAATCAGGAAACAAAGCAAAAGAAATCTCATGCTTCAATTCTTCACATCAATTCATTTTCTCAAATTCGAGCTTCATGATCAACAAGGTTACAAAGGGGTGTACCTGGAAAATGAAACGAAAGAAAGCAGGATAATCAGAAATCCAGCAAAAGTAACAGGGCAGCAGAATCAGAAGTTTAACACCAGATTTTGAAACCAAAAAATGAGCTAAACAGTCCAAAACTCAAATTCAAACCAAACAATGGACCAAAACACCTCAACCAAGCTTGCTTTTAATCCATTTCCAATGTTAGCTAATCAAAACTTGTTTCAGTATCAAAAGCCATTCAGAAACTAGTAAATGAAATTAAATAAACAATATTGTTTGAATCTTTAGCCGTCTAGAGAATTTCAGGGATTTTCAACTCCTCCCTTCTTCTCAGCCCTAAGTAACAATGCCTTTATAGGCAAGTTATTAGGGCAACTTCAGACATTAAGTTTTTACCCCTTAGGTCCCTTTTGAATTCTGCTTTTTTGCTTAAAGTCCCTACAATCCTGACTTGTTTTCCAAGTTATCCTACCCAAATCCTGAAATTCAAATTAAAACCCCACCCTAGAAACTTTCAAATCAGTTATGGAAAGATTCTCTAACCTAGACTACCCAAACTACCCCTCGACCCCTAGTTATTTACCTAGTCTACCAAATAGAGTCTGGGCCAACGACCCAATTCCATGGGTTTGAATAAGCCCAGGTGAATTTATTACGGGGCCTGCTGATTTGCAGGACTCAAACCAAATCAGCCCAAACCCCAATTTGGAGGACTGACTAAAACTCCCAACCAAAGACTCAGAGGGACCGAACTAAACCAAGGGAGATCCAATTGATTGGTTAAATAAAATCTAAAATTATGTAAACTTACTACAAAATTAATCTAGCTAATGCGACATGAAAAATAAAAGAATAAAAATGAACACACATAAGACGAAAACATGTAAAACAGAACCAAAGAAAATACAGAAAACAGATTAAACTAACACGGAGAAATACAAGGAGAAGAAGAACTTGAATTAGTACCTAACATTTGATGAAAAGGAATCCAGAAAATACCCCCTGAGCCTCGACTCTTTGATTTCTGGCCTATTACGAGATTAATCGTGTGTTCTTAGTAAGAACACACGAGTAAAATCGAGATAAACCCAAATCTTCAAACAGGATCGACTCTGACACCCTTTGATCCGAGATTCAAACAGTTCCGGGGAGATTCGAGGGTAATGGGTTGGGTATTTGGAGAAAGGGTGTCATGGTGGGTCTGTGGTGTCAATTTGGGGTCATTTGGTGGCCGGCCGCCGCCGGAGGGAATGAGGGCGGCGCTAGGGTTCGCGACTTCAAACTCAGATTCGAGGGATTCTGAGTATATTTGAGGGAAGATGGTTGTGGATCGGGGGATGTGGAGGCGGAGAAGAAGCTACGGTGTAAATTTGGGGTGGTTTGGAGACTTGCCGCCGCCGTGAGGCGAATTCCGACAGCGGCGGACGGTGGCGTTACAGGGGAGGTGAGAGACGGGTGAAAGGGGTAGGGGGTGTGTTTGGACACTTATATATTAATGAACCCCGATTTCTCCACCGTTAGATTAGAAAAACCTAGACGGCTACGATTGAATGGGGGGAAACGGTGTGTTCAGTTTATGGGGGGTGGGGGGTGGACCGGACTGGGTCTTTGGGCCGGGTATTTGGACGAATCAATTGGGCTTGGGGAGAATTAAACCAAGAGGCCCAAAAATCTGATCTCCTTTCTCTCTTTCTTTTTTTTTTTTAATTTCAAATCAATTTTCTAGAAATGCTTTTCCTTCTTCTTCCCTTTTTTTCTTTCTTTTTTTTCAAAATTAGACTAAAATCTAAACTAAATCCTAAAACCTAATTATCCTAAAAACAAAATTTAAACCTAAATGATAATTGTCACAACTAATCAAATTAAAAGAAAACTACTAAAAATCAAAACTAACATTAAAGGTGCAAAGTAACTATATATATTTTTTTTTTGTGATTTTTCCCATTTACTAATTAATTCTTAAAATGCTAAATTAAATCCTAGAAACAAATGCACATATATTTTTGTATTTTTCGTTAATTAAAATGCCCAGACAAAATGCAAACAATTAACAGAAAATGTCACAAAAATTCACAAAATTACAAACACTGAAAGAAAAAAAACTATTTGTTTTGAGTTTATGGGAGTAATTCATGTAGGGCAAAAATCACGTGCTCACACCCGGCATAACCCGAGGACTTTTCCGGCATAACCCGATGATTTTTCCAGCATAACCTGGTAATCTTTTTCAACATAGCGTCCCACTCCCTAACTGATGCCAGCATAACCTGGTAATCTTTTCCAACACAGGGTCCCACTCCCTAGCTGATGCCAGCATAACCTGGTTATCTTTTCCAACATGGGGTCCCATTCCTTAGTTGATGCCAGCATAACATGGTAATCTTTCCAACTTAGGGCCTCCAATCCCCAGTTGATTTTATTTTAGATATAGGGTCTCCACTCCCTAATCTTTTTTTCTCAAGGATACACAATCCTGATTTTATTGCTTTCAATAAAGAAGTATATTAGAATTTTATTACAATAACTCACGAAATTTTCTTAGTGAAAACTGGGGCAGAAAAATTTTATTCGTTTGTTCGTTTTGGTGCCTAAATAGGTTTTTACCGTAAGGCACGAGGTTTGAGATGACCAAAAGAAGAAGTCTCAATTCAAATAAAAGAAAAGAAGAACAAGAAAAGAAGTGAACTCTAAGTGTAGAAGCGGAGAAAAGATGTGGACTACTCAATATATGATTCAAGTCACAAGCTTTGCATGTCCCTCCTTGATCCGAAAAGTTGAATAAAATGAACCAGCATTCGCAGCTAACGAGCATCAAGATTCAGATTAGAGTCTGCAGGAAGAACCAGCACTCAAGATCAAGCTTCAGAAGGTTTATAGATAGGAATCTTGTAACTCGTAGTTGATAGGCTTAGTTAGCTAGTTTTTCGTTGTTCATTTTGGTGTAATAAGGAGCTCAGCAAGTAGAAACAGCAGCAACAACAGTGAAATCACAGTTCCTAGGTAGTCCCAGCTACCAAAACTTCCAGAACTATACTGACCTGATTCCTTTATAGCCAAGGATATGTAGGCAACCTCCGAAGCAAGGTACGGTCAGACTTTTTCCCAAAAAACGCTTCTCAGGGAGTATCCAGACGGGCAAAAATCGCTCGTAATTGCTCATTCTATCTTTTCCCGAAAACTCTTCGTGTTTCCGAGCAAAGAGGGGCAGTTGTAAGCATGTGATTTTTGCCCTACTAAAAGATACTCCCACAAAAATATTTTCCAAATTGTTTTCAATTTTATAGGATTTTTGTAGGATTTTATTAATTGTTTGCATTTTTGTGCACGTTTAATTTTGTTAAAATCATGAAAAATTTTCAAAAATACCATGTATTGCAAGATTTTATGCTCATATTTTAGGATTAATTTGTTAATTAATTTCTTTATTAAAATAAAAATCACAAAAAAATATCATTCATTTTACATTTTTAGCTTTTAATGCTAGATTAGTAATTTCATCTTCATTAATTTAGGCTTAACTAATTTTTGTAATTATTTTAAATAGATAATTAGTTTAATTTTACAATTTAGATAATTTAGGATTTAGTATAGAGTTTAATTATTTTAAAATAAAGAAGAAAGAAAGAAAATACAAAAACAAAGAGGGGGAATTAATGAAATAGTTGAAATTGGGCCAATTTTTAATGCCCCAAATCCGCCCATTGACCAGCCCAATTCTCTTCAATACCCTGTCCAGTCCCCACACCCCAAAACGACCCCGTATCGACCCCTGCTTAATCACAGTCGTTGATTATCATGAATCCAACAGCTGGGAACTGGTCGTTCCTTTTGTATAAAACTGTCCGAATCAGAGACCACCCCCATAGACCCCTCTCTCATTTCGTCTCTACACTCTATCACAGAGAAACCGTAGCCTCCCTTATATCCCATGCCGGCTCCGCCTCTCTCTGCGGCCCGGAAATCGGCTTACGGCGGTGGAACATCACCAAACAACCTCAAATTAACACCATGTAACCCTAAGCCCCTCCCAAATATTAATCCCTTATTAGTTTCTCCCAAATCACCACCCAACTCCTCAAATTTTAAATCTGAAAAATCACACCCTAAACCCTAGGTCATTCAAACCCATCCAAATCGATACCCTATACTCCTCGACCTCCCCTCACCACTAGTATACCACCAATTCCACCAAAAAAAAACCTTTAATTTTCTCAAATTTTAGATCTCAGAAAAATCCAGAAACCCTAGATTCATTTTTGGCGTTGATTTGGTCATGTGAATTTGGTCCATTCCACCCTGCCAAGTCCAATCCGAGTTCGTAACTGTCTCAGACGAGTCTTTGTGGTATTTTACATTCTTTCTTTTGCTATTCTTCCTTTCTTCTTCTTCATAATTGTTTTCTTATTCGGTTTGCATGATTTAGGATTTTTGGTGTTCCAATTTTATGTGTTTGTTCATCTTGCTTATGTTAGTATGAATTAGCATGTTTAGCAGTTTCATTACATGAAATTCCTGCTGATTCCATCAATTTGATTCATGTTAGGGTTTAGTTTAATTAGGTTTTTTGATGCTTAATATTGTAGGATTCAATTGCACTATTTTATTGCTGGATTGTTGTTTTGATTTGATTTCGGTTAATTGTTGGCCCTGGCCTTGTTTGCTCGATTTGTACATCATTAGAAACTTGTAGAGGTCTAATTGAACTAAAAAAAACTTAGGATGATTTTCAGAAATTTTAGAAGAAAATATCTAGTAAAAGGAAGGTTCTAGAAGTGCACCAGCTATCCAGAATTGTTTAAAAGATGCTGAAAAATGGACAGCTCTCCATAATTCTCTGTCAAATATATTCTCTGTCAAATATGATGTACTATCTAAGGAATTTAGGGTAGAATATTCTTTTGATGCTATTTTAGGTATACACTATAAAAGGAAAGCCATTCACTCATTCTCACACACACACTCATCAGCATACAGACCTGAAAATCCTCTTAAACAAAAAATCCAGCTTCCCTTTTTTCCTATTTTTCTTTCTTTTACAAAAAATTGGAAGGAATTTTCTTTGAGTTCTTGGTTTTTGAACCGTGTTATGAGCTGATACTGAAGCTGTGGTTGATATATATACTGTTGTTTTCTTGGGCTGCTGAACTACCTGTTTTAACTTAGCACTTTGGGATCAAATTTTAAGCAACTCGGTACACATTTTATCCTATGCTTAGGTATTTGTAAATCTTATGTTAAAGAAAAATGCAAGTTGTTTTCTGTCAATGATGCGTGCTTATGTCTCCTTTTATGATGTGATTCATCCACCTAAATGCAACAGTATTGGAGCTTTTCTTTGAAATATGTAACTCTTTGTTCATCTAGCTTTCTTATACCATGAGAATATGTTTTCTTGTGTGTGTGTTGAAAACAGCACTGGCCATCTGTTTATTTCAGCTTGTATACACTGTTTCTTTTTGTTCATTCTTGCATTTGTTATTTGAGTTTGTTAGGCAGTATAGTAGGTCAATGTGTTTGAAGCCCTGTTTGTTTATGAATCTGACCTTTTAAAATGGTCAGATCCATGAATTACACTGCTTCTTTTGCTCATTCTTGCATTGGTTATTTGAGTTCGATTTGATAATACAGTAGGTCCATGTATTTGAAGCTATTTTTGTGAATCTGACCTTTAACATGGTCAGATCCATGAATTTCTAAGCTAAAACAAAAGTCTGTTGGTCAGTTGGCATGGCAAGGCTAGAATGTTTGCTGGAAGGTCGCTGCTGGAATTTCAATTATGGTCGTTAGAATAGTTAATTTTGTTGATACAGATTAAGTTAGTTTGTTACTTCATAGTTGAGTATTATTCATGTATGTTAGGCCATGGGCCAGTAATTAATTAACTTACAGTCTATTGTTACTACAAAACTTGGTAGATTCAACTGTATAAAGTAATTTGTAGGAGTGGTATTTGAAATTTATTTATTATTCAGCAAAACAATTGTCCTCCTGCATATTTTGGAATTGTTTGAGTGTTTCGTTTGGTCACCAGCAGCTCATGAGATTGAGTTTTCACTCATTGGGCTCAAATATAAGCCCATCTGAGAGTCGGCAGGCCATCAAGCTTAGTTATTAAGCCCGTGTATAATGAATTAAATCTAGGCTCAATGTTTGAAGAATGGTTATTTTATTTTTGCTTTGGTCAGTGGAATTGTTAGAATGTTTCAGAGATACTACAATTCAATAACTTGTCATGGTTGTGTAATACTTGTTCTACTACCTCTTTGTCATGACCCGGATTTCGCACCCTCGGAAGTCGTGATGGCGCCTACTAATAGGAGCTAGGCAAGCCAACTCAATTTACTTCTTTTAGCATTTAACGTCCATTTAATGAAACAAAACATAATATGATAAAGCGAAAGTCTCAAATATAATTAACCGAAAGAAATGCGGAAGTTTAACAAAATCCTCTACCCAAGACTGGTGTCACAATACTCACGATCGACTAGAGAATACTAAATACAAGGTTTGAATGAAACATAGAACTGTCTGCTTCGGTACAAATGATAACAAAATGAATAAAATAGAAAGGGACTCCGGGCCTGCGGACGTCAGCAGGACTACCTCGAATGTCCCTGGACTGAAAGCTTGCTCCCAGAATGCTACTGCTACTCAAATGCTGCTCCAACACCTGGATCTGTGCAAAAAGATACACAGAGTGTAGCATCAGCACAACCGACCCCAAGTGCTGGTAAGTGCCTGGCCTAACCCCGGCAAAGTAGTGACGAGGCTAGACCAGACTACCAGATAAACCTGTGCAGATATATATATACAAGTACAACAAAATAATAGCGGAAAGTAAACAATTAAAACTGGGAGGGAAACATGCTTATGGGGTAACAGATAAAATGAAATATCAGGAATAACAAAAGAAACTACATCTGATTTCTTCTAATACAGAATAAGGGGAAACAAACCACTTTCACTTGTTTCAATTTCCTCTCGTTGCAGGCGTGCAACTCGATCTCATTTCTCACACGTGGTAGGCGTACCACTCGATCCCATTTTATAATATCACGTGGTAGGCGTACCACTCGATCCCATTTCACAATATCACGTGGTAGGCGTACCACTCGCTCCCATTTCATAATATCTCGTGGTCGGCGTGCCACACGATCCCATTTCATNTCATTTAAAGCCTAATAGAGACATTTATGGACTGTATTCCAACACATGATGTCGATGTATACTATAACAATGGAACTAATTCATCAGATCACTACCAGTGGGCAAAAGGCAATCAAAACTTGAAGAAATCAGGGGAGGGTGAACATGAAAGTTAACTTATGAATCCATTGTCGCTTATGCTAATAGTTACAAACCACTTATATAAGCCTAAATTAAGCAAAAGGTCACAGTAAATCAGGAACAAATCAGGAAAAAAAGCAAAAGAAATCTCATGCTTCAATTCTTCACATCAATTCATTTTCTCAAATTCGAGCTTCATGATCAACAAGGTTACAAAGGGGTGTACCTAGAAAATGAAACGAAAGAAAGCAGGATAATCAGAAATCCAGCAAAAGTAACAGGGCAGCAGAATCAGGAGTTTAACACAAGATTTTGAAACCAAAAAATGAGCTAAACAGTCCAAAACTCAAATTCAAACCAAACAATGGACCAAAACACCTCAACCAAGCTTGCTTTTAATCCATTTCCAATGTTAGCTAATCAGAACTTGTTTCAATATCAAAACCCATTCAGAAACTAGTAGAAGAAATCAAATAAACAGTATTGTTTGAAGCTTTAGCCGTCTAGAGAATTTCAGGGATTTTCAGCTCCTCCCTTCTTCTCAGCCCTAAGTAACAATGCCTTTATAGGCAAGTTATTAGGGCAACTTCAAACCTTAAGTTTTTACCCCTTAGGTCCCTTTTGAATTAGGCTTTTTTGCTTAAAAGTCCCCACAATCCTGACTTGTTTTCCAAGTTATCCTACCCAAATCCTGAAATTCAAATTAAAACCCCACCCTAGAAACTTCCAAATCAGTTATGGAAAGATTTTCTAACCTAGACTACCCAAACTACTCCTCGACCCCTAGTTATTTACCTAGGCTACCAAACAGAGTCTAGGCCAACGACCCAATTCCATGGGTTTGAATAAGCCCAGGTGAATTTATTACGGGGCCTGCTGATTTCCAGGACTCAAACCAAACCAGCCCAAATCCCAATTAGGAGGACTGACTAAAATTCCCAACCAAAGACTCAGGGGGACCAAACTAAACCAAGGGAGATCCAATTGATTGGTTAAATAAAATCTAAAATTATGTAAACTAACTACAAAATTAATCTAGCTAATGCGACATGAAAAGCAGAAGAATAAAAATGAACACACATAAGACGAAAACATGTAAAATAGAACCAAAGAAAATACAGAAAACAGATTAAACTAACACGGAGAAATACAAGGAGAAGAAGAACTTGAATTAGTACCTAACATTTGATGAAAAGGAATCCAGAAAATACCCCCTGAGCCTCGACTCTTTGATTTCTGGCCTATTATGAGATTAATCGTGTGTTCTTAGTAAGAACACACGAGTAAAATTGAGATAAACCCAAATCTTCAAACAGGATCGACTCTGAGACCCTTTGATCCGAGATTCGAACAGTTCCAGGGAGATTCGAGGGTAATGGGTTGGGTATTTGGAGAAAGGGTGTCATGGTGGGTCTGTGGTGTCAATTTGGGGTCGTTTGGTGGCCGGCCGCCGCCGGAGGGAATGAGGGCGGCGCTAGGGTTCGTGACTTCAAACTCATATTCGAGGGATTCTGAGTATATTTGAGGGAAGATGGTTGTGGATCGGGGATGTGGAGGCGGAGAAGAAGCTACGATGTAAATTTGGGGTGGTTTGGAGACTTGCCACCGCCGTGAGGCGATTTCCGGCAGCGGCAGACGGTGGCGTTACAGGGGAGGTGAGAGACGGGTGAAAGGGGTAGGGGGTGTGTTTGGACACTTATATATTAATGAACCCCGAGTTCTCCACCGTTAGATTAGAGAAACCTAGACGGCTACGATTGGATGGGGGGAAACGGTGTCGTTCAGTTTATGCGGGGGGGGGGGGGGGGGGGGTACCGACTGGGGTCTTTGGGCCGGGTATTTGGACGAATCAATTGGACTTGGGGAGAATTAAACCAAGAGGCCCAAAAATCTGATCTCCTTTCTCTCTTTCTTTTCTTTTTAATTTCAAATCAATTTTCTAGAAATTCTTTTCCTTCTTCTTCCCTTTTTTTTTCAAAATTAGATTCAAATCTAAACTAATTCCTAAAACCTAACTATCCTAAAACAATAATTAAACCTAAATGATAATTGTCACAACTAATCAAATTAAAAGAAAACTACTGAAAATCAAAACTAACATTAAAGGTGCAAATTAACTATATTATTTTTTTTGTGATTTTTCCCATTTACTAATTAATTCTTAAAATGCTAAATTAAATCCTAGAAACAAATGCACATATATTTTTGTATTTTTCGTTAATTAAAATGCGCAGACAAAGTGCAAACAATTAACAGAAAATATCACAAAAATTCACAAAATTACAAACACTGAAAGAAAAAAAAACTATTTGTTTTGAGTTTATGGGAGTAATTCATTTAGGGCAAAAATCATGTGCTCACAGCTGCCCCTCTTTGCTCGGAAACACGAAGAGTTTTCGTGCAAAGATAAGTGAGTGGATACGAGCGATTTTTGCCCGTTTGAATACTCCGTGGGAAGCATTTTTGAAAGGTTTGACCGCACCCTGCTTCCGAGGTTGCCTACATATCCTTGGCTAAAAAGGAATCAGGTCAGTGTAGTTCGGGAAGGTCTGGTAGCTGGGACTACCATAAAGCTGTGGTTTCACTGTTGCTGCTGCTGCTGCTACTGCTTACTGAACCCCCTTATTACACCGTGTCAAAAATAAAAGAAACTAGACTAAGCTATGATCTATGAATTACAAAAGATCCTATCTATATCTTCAAACTTGCTCTTGTGGTTCTCGTTGCCTTGTTGACTTGTATTCTCCCGGCGACATCCTTTTGTTGCTGCCTTGAATTGTGATCTAAGATGTTTTGCCCTTTCTCCGAGTGATGCTTGACCGCTAAAACTTGAAATGTAGTCCTCTGTTCTCCAGGCGGGCTCCTGACTGCTGAAACTTGAAAAGTATGCCTCTGTTCTCCAGGCGGGCTCCTGACTGCTGAAACTTGAAATGTATGCCTCTGTTCTCCAGGCGAGCTCCTGACTCTGTTCTTCAGGCGGGCTCCTGACTGCTAAAACTTGAAATGCATGCCTCTGTTTCCAGGCGGGCTCCTGACTACTGAAACTTGAAATGTATGCCTCTGTTCTCCAGGCGGGCTCCTGAGTGCTGAAACTTGAAATGTATGCCTCTGTTCTCCAGGAGGGCTCCTGACTTCGACAAAATAGACAAAACAAAGAAAATTTTCTGCTCCAGTTTGGTGGCTGGGCATCATGTTACCATATATTAGTAAGAATTTGAAAACTAAAATTTGAATTGTAATACCTCTATTCTTCAAGCGGGCTCCTGACTGCTAAAAACTTGAAATGCATGCCTCTGTTCTCCAAGCGGGCTCCTGACTGCTGAAACTTGAAATGTATGCCTCTGTTCTCCAGGCGGGCTCCTGACTGCTGAAACTTGAAATGTATGCCTCTGTTCTCCAGGCGAGCTCCTGACTTCGACAAAATAGACAAAACAAAGAAAATTTTCTGCCCCAGTTTGGTGGCTGGGCATCACATTACCGGATATTAATAAGAATTTGAAAACTAAAACTTGAATTGTAATACCTCTGTTCTTCAGGCGGGCTCCTGACTGCTAAAACTTGAAATGCATGCCTCTGTTCTCCAGGCGGGCTCCTGACTGCTGAAACTTGAAATGTATGTCTCTGTTCTCCAGGCGGGCTCCTGACTGCTGAAACTTGAAATGTATGCCTCTGTTCTCCAGGCCTGACTGCTGAAACTTGAAATGTATGCCTCTATTCTCCAGGCGGGCTTCTGACTTCGACAAAATAGACAAAACAAAGAAAATTTTCTGCCCCAGTTTGGTGGCTGGGCACATGGGTGAGTGTTAAACTGAATTATTCTACCAACTATTATAAGAATTTGAAAGCTAAGTCCTATTATCCAGGGAGGTCCTGACAACTCTTAATTGAAAGACAATTTTAAACCTAAGTTATATCTTCTAAAGGTACTAAGTCCTGTTATCTAAAAGGGTCTTAAACTACATCCTATTATCCAGGAAGGTCCTGAAAATCAAATCAAGGCGTATCCTAAAGACTGACACTTTTACGACTGAATCATACTATGCTACAACAGAATTTATGCTACATCTTGCTATCTAATGGAAATCTTAAAACTTGGTCCCATTATTGGGGGGGGTCCTGACAACTCCTAATTGAATCCTGTCTTAAACCATGCAAACTTTGCAATCAACTTACATTCTTCTATGATTTGTATTGAAATTTATCTAAGCCCTATTTTTCAGGAAGGTCCTGAGAGTTTACGGTCAAACCTGTTTTGGTGCTTGATCTTCCCCTACGGAGAGTTCCTCCGAAACAAACGTAATTTTCTGCCCCTGTTTCAATCAAAGAAAGATCTTGTCAGTTTAAAAATGGTGGTTAGTTGATGGCATTCTTGCTGAAGATGTCTCCATTGCCGTGTTTGTTTTGACTTGCTTCCTTGAACTGGCCCTGAACCGCTTGACTTTCTGATTGACTTTCAAACCTCATGACCCTTGATTACCCGAGTGTTCCATACCCAAACCATTCTTTTACCTCTCTGACCCCTTTTCTCTGAACCTTCGCATCTCCCATGAAATTACCAATTCATCCCACCGATGAAACTTCCGGTGACTCCTTGTATCCCACTTTACATCATGCTATCTTTGGTATGTTCTGGCCATACTGTGCTTTGCAATTTTAGAAGTTGGTAGTGAGCTTTGAAATCCTTTCTTATTTGCTTTGAACAAGACTGACATTGAAACATCTTAGAGAAACAGACCCCAAAAGAAGTGAAATGTAATGACCTTGAGAGTTAAGGATAAAGAAAATCAAAAACGGGACGACTTGCTAAAAGGAAAAAGGAAAAGAGACTTATCTGAGTAGAACAACTGGTACCATTGATCATGACATGCATTTCGGACTAATCGGCCCAATCCGTCCAACCAATCAACTTTCAGTTGCCATACTTTGTTGCCCCAGAATTCCATAACCTAATTTCTTCACCCAAACCCTAACCTTGTTCATCTTGCGGTGTCCTGAACGGTTTTCACCCACAGACCTCTCTCATTTGTTCATCTCTCAACTCACTTTCGCCTTAAGGTGCCCATGAGGGTTTTCACCAATAAGACTCTCTCATTTTTGATTTCTCTCAGCTCCCGTGGTCTTACGGTGCCCGTGAGGGTTTTCACCAATAAGAGTCTCTCATTTTTATTATTTTCCTGCTTGGACCAGAGTGTTGCCCCTGATATGAATCACCTCTTCCTGCTCGACCTGGCATTTTTGAAGACTGATCAGAAGGTCTTTCTTTGGACCGTAATGTGGGCTTTTGGATAGGGTTAGAAAGAAGGGGTATTAAAGGCTCAAAAACAATTCAGCTGGGTTTAAAATTACAACTTTTGGAATCAGATTTCTTACCACAACTGCAACTTCTACCCCAGTTTCTTGCTTGGGGACTTTTAGATTTTTATTTTGATGGGACCAAACCGTGAGGCTGCCTACGTATCCTTAAAAGGAATCGGGTCGAACGTAGTTCATGTCATAGAAATTACTTTGTTTGTTGTGATTTTTCATTTCTTTTTCTTCCTCTTCCTCTTCTTTTTTTTCTTTCTTCCTTTTCTCTTTTTGTTGTTTTGTTTTTTTTTTCTTTTTCTTTTTCTTTTCTTCTCTTTTTCTTCTTTCTCTTTTCTTTTCTTTTCTTCTTTCTCTTTTTTTTCTCTCTTTTCATTCTTTTCTTCTCTTTCTTCTTTTCTTCTTCTCTCTCTTTTCATTCTTTTTCTTTCTCTTTTTCATTCTTCGACTTATCTTTCACGCTTGTGTTTCTGATCTTTGCAACTGATTCCGAAAGAGGGGTATGAAAGAAAATAAATAAGGCTCAAAGGGGTAACAAAGGATAAAGTGTTTAGATAGCAGAACAAAATGCCTTCGTCATTCCAATCTTCAAAACGTGCCAAGTACAAACAAATACAATTAAACCAAAGAAAATCATACATACTAACTCTTGACCGCATCGGAATTGATGGCCATTTCAACACACTTGCCTTCTATGCCTGTTATATACAAAGCACCATTGGACGAGACTCTTGTCACGATGAACGGCCCCTGCCAATTTGGGGCGAACTTTCCTTTGGCCTCAGCCTGATGTGGAAGGATACGTCTCAACACTTGCTGACCCACTTCAAACTTCCGTGGATGCACCTTCTTAATATATGCTCTTGCCATTCTCTGTTGATACAACTGACCATGACACACTGCTGCCAATCTTTTCTCATCGATCAAACTCAATTGCTCAGGCGGGTTCTGACCCACTCATCATCATAAATTTCGGCTTCAGCGACAATCCGGAAGGATGGGATTTCAACTTTTCAGGATTAGTTTGGCCTTTAAAACTGGGCCGAAGATTCCTCATGCATGTCATGTCATTGAAACCAACGTGAAAAGAACTGTACAAGAGAGAAAAGAAAAACAAAAATAAAATTGTCAGGAATGAAGAAGAAGGGAAATTGCATTTCATTGAAATCGAAAGATAACGAGGTTCATACATCCAAACGGACGGAACATAGAATCTGAATTACAACCCTTGAATAATCCTGATAAACTGAAAGAAAATCAAAGCAAACTACCAAAACTCCTTTCGGGTAAGGAGAGGAGTGGCTTCCCAATTGCTAATCTTTGCACTTGGCCTAAAAAATTGCACATCCGCCTTTCTAGAACCTTCTCCAACCTCCACCATGTTCACATCGTCGAACAACTTCTCGAACCTTTCAATCAACTCTTTATCAATATCAACCACAGAACTAGGAACTGTTGTTACTGGGCACTTCCCAGCGCCTGGCTTGACAATGACGTGATCTGTGTGGGCACCCTCCACAATCACGATAGGCTTGTTCGCCACTCCTGGCACAACCACTTTTGCCCTTTCTTGTTTCGTTGCAACCTCACTTGAGGACCCTTTCTTGACTACCGCAGATGGTTCACTGTTTGTCCCGCTCAACCTGATCACTGATTTCTCACTTGTTGACTTTTCAACTGGCCTGACCTCACTAGACCGAATCATCATGACGGTCTGTGAAGGCTTCTTAGGCTCCCCTCCCTTTTGCACTATCTCAATCATATTGGTCTCATGATGGGCCAACAACGGATTCTGGTTGATATTGGGCGCTTCCAGGGCCTGAACCTCGATCTGATGGGTATCAATGAGCTCTTGAATAGCTGTTTTCAATTGCTAGCATTTCTCTGTGTCATGCCCCGGAGCACCTGAACAATATTCGCGTGATTGGTGGAGGAGGGTATGGGACTTGTTTGGGTGGAGCTGGTGGTGTTTGGGAAGTGGCGCCGTAGCATTGTTGGTAGGGGGAAATGCTGGAGATGAATTCACAGTAGGAGGCTCCTGAGGTTGAGCCAATGGGGGAAATATAAGCTGGGTTGGCGGGGTAAACCGGTGGTGGGTGCCCTTTTGCCCAGGCCTGGTACATTTCAGCCATTTGCTGCTTTAACTTATACATCTCTTCTTTCATCGAATTAACATCCAACTCTTCCACCTCTTTCAACGGATTGACATTACTTGCCTCTAGTTCTTGGTTGGCCATGTTCAGCTTGTCTTTTGATCGGGTGTTGTAGGAGTGAGTTGCCAGAATGCCAGTCAACTAACCACCTGCCTGGGCTCAATACATCAACAACCTTGTTAGTGGTTAAGAGTTTTAACAAATTGGTAGCTGCACATTTGAGAAATGAATGCACCTAAGCAATTAACCATTTCTATTATGCATTTGCTCGACGGCTTGCGTCATCCCGGCTTTTCCTTATTTCTATTTTGCAACTTCCCCTTCTTTTCTTCCCTCTCTCCTTCATTCTTGTTTTCTCTTTTGTTTCTACCCTCTCATGCCTCTCTCTTGTTTTTCTGCTCTTATTCTCTCTTCTTTTCCTTTCTTTCTTTTTATTTTATTTGGTTACGGTCGAATCCTATGGAGATTGCCTACGTATCATGACCCCGCATGAATCAAACCAAGTGTAGTTCTTGAGACATAAATGAAACATAAATAACAAAAATATTTTGGGATTTTCAGATTAAAAAAAATAATTGTTTTGATTACAACGACTCATCCTACCGAATTTTTTACCATAAAAACCAACAGGCTCAAAAAGAAAACTAACAGGAGGAAAATCAAGACTCATTTTGACTCAAAAGGTTATCACTATTTTTTCAAAATTTTCATAAAAATACCCGTCTTTGCCAATACGGCCTTTCAGCACCTAGAGGAAGAAGATTTTAAGGCTGTATTCGCTAACCGGCCAAAAAATTTAAAAATGACCAAAGGTGGCTGTTCTTGCAAAATCAGCCTTCCGGCTCCCTTTTAGGGACATTCGGCTATTTTTGACAAGAATGGCATCACCTTACTTATTTACCATAAAATCTGTTCTTTTTGGGCTAGTTTTGCAAAAGGGAAATTGGACTCGATGACGGTTGCCTACGTATCTCACGCCCTGTGAGAATCAAACTGGCGTAGTTCGGGCAGCTTGATTTTTGGAAATAACTATTTTTGAAAAAAAATTCGGCAGAGTTTTGGGGTATTTTCAAATATCGGGTTTAGAGCCGGGCTTTATTTCTTCATCATTCTTGGTCTTTTTCTCTCTTGTTTTTCTCTCTTTTTAATTTTTCCCTCTCTTTTCTTTTCTTATCTAGCCGGTCAGCATGCAAGCCAAAACAAATAAATGTCCACGTAGCACATAGAATGCATCATGATGGTCTGTTATTTTGGGTACACCTATCCTAGACGGACCCAACCCCTGTGTTGAGTCCCCTAAGTCAAATGCACGTGATGCAAACAAGCGCTCCTACTAGGGATCCGGCATGGAGTTGTGTTTTTCTAAGTTTAAATCCTGGGGTTTTGATCTAGACGTGGGGTACCCGAGCGGACAACTGGGGACGAGGAGGGGGCGACGTACCGGGAGAACTAAAGTCTGTCCGGCCTTGTCGCTTGCCCAGCCTCGCTCTATTTGGTATAATTTCTACAGAAAAAGCGGGCTACGCGAACGTATGCACCATTTTCAGAAGACTCAGAGGGGGTGGCGTAAGAAGGCAATTATATACAATTCAACTATATTAAAGCGGTAAACAGATAGCATTTAGCACAAAGGTTCGCAAAATACAATAATATCAACAATAAATAAGCCAAGTAAAAATCATAAAACAAGCTCGAATTCTTGAACCCTGAACAAAAAATTCTGGGTTCTTATCCCCAGCAGAGTCGCCAGAGCTGTCACACCTTCTTTTTCTTACTACACCCCCAGAAGGGATATAATAAGGGAGTTATTTCCAACTTGAAGTGACAATCGAAACGGGATTTATTTAAAGAGTTCAGAGTCACCACTTGGGATAATTTATGGTGTCCCAAGTCACCGGTTCAAATCCCGAATCGAGGAAAAGGGTTTGACTCTGTTTACAGTCTGCGAATAAGAAATCCCCGACAGAGTGACTGTGGTGTACCAAGGGAAGGAAATTAAAGAAGAAGTGTGTGAAACTCATGGGCTGACTAGATCAGGGAGGTGCTTTACCCCTGAAGAATTGAGGAAGGTTAAAGCAGCTAGAGACAATTCGGCACCGGTAAAGAAAGCCGTTACTGAAGAAGAAGCTGAAGAGTTCCT